>NW_026112118.1:0-12500 GCF_024679095.1 Eriocheir sinensis
AGTAACATGCTTTTTCTCGTTTTCTTCACTTCACTCCCTCTTTCTTTCCCTCTTGTTGTCACCCTCCTATCCCCTTCACCCACTTTCCTTTGCCTCTTCATTTTCCTTTCCCTTCAACGACTGTCTACTTTCATCCAATAACATGTTTTTTTCTCGTTTTCTTCACTTCTCTCCCTCTTCTTTCCCTCTTGTTGTCACCCTCCCATTCCTTATACCCAGTTTCCTCTCCCTTCCACGATTGTCTTTCTATTTCCATCAAATAACTTGCTTTTCTTTAATTTCCTTCCCTTTCCTCCCTTTCTCTTTCCCTCTTGTTCCCACCCACCCATCTCCTTAACCCACATTCCTTTACCCTTTCACTTTCCTTTCCCCTCTGTAATTGTCTTCCTACGTACTTCCATTCAATTACATGCATTCTTTCCTATTACCTCCACATCCCTCCCTCTCTCTTTCCGTCTTGTTCTCACCCTCCCATCACCTTCACCCACTTTCCTTTACCCCTTCACTTTCATTTCCCTTCCACTAATATCTCCCTACTTCCGTCCAATGATATACTTTCTTTCCTATTTCCTTCACTTTCCTTCCCATCTCTCCCCTTTCCTTCCCTTCCCTTCCCTCTTTTTTTTCCATTTCCTGCACTTCCCTCACCTTCTCCTTTCCTCATGTACTCACCCTCCCTTTCTCCTTCGTCTCCCTTCCCTTTTCCTTGTTATCATGCTCCTCCCATTCCCTATATTTTGTTTCTCTTCTATCCTCTTCCTTTCCCTCCCTCCCTATACCTATAACCTCATCCCATTACTTCTATCATCTCCTCCCTTTGTTGTCCCTACCTACTCCTTTACGCTATTATATCAGTCCCTTTCTTTCCTTGCCTTACTTTTTTCTCTTATATCAATCATTTCACCTCGTATTGTATCCTCTTTCCCCTTTCCCTTCACTTATCATTTCTACTCCATTCTCTCCTTCTGTCACTCTCTCAACTCCTCTGTCCATCTTCCTTCATCCCATCTTTTACTCATTCTTCTGTTACCTCAACCCTCTCTTCCTTCCCTCTTCCCTTCATGGCTACAATTCCTCACTTCTTCACATGCCCTCTCTCTCATACCAACATGCCAGTCCTCATTTAATTTCTCCTCTTCATTTCCTATTCATACTACCTTACCCTCTTGCTCTTTTCCTTTCCTGAATACACTCTTCCCTTCCTATTCTCCTATCTTTCTCCTTATATACCCTCCTTTCAATCACCCCGTTTTCCCCTTTCCCTTTAGATTTCATGCATAACCTCCCTTTCTCCTCTTTATCCTCATCCAACCCTTATCTACTGACTGTGTCCTCTCTGTCCCCTCAACCTTTTTTTTCTCTCCCCATCATTTTATTTAACAGATGCATACTACCTCTCTTTCATCTCCCTTTTCCCCTCCTGCCTCCCATAGTCGTTTTCATTTTCGAGTTTAGTTCCCATTTTTCATTACTTTCCTTTCCATCTTTTTCGTCTCCCTTCTATCACTTGACCACACACACACACACACACACACACACACACACACACACACACACACACATCTTCCAGTCCCCTTTATCTCTTTTCATCTCCTTACTTCTTTCACCCGCCTCCTCCCATCATTCTTTATATATCCTCCTCCCTTCCTCCCTTATCCATCCTTGTGCAATATAAGTCAACGTCACTCTTTCCTCTCCTCCATCTCACACACATTTCCTTTTTTATCTACACTGTCATCGTCCTTTCTACCCACAACGTGTCCTCTTTTTCTTCCCCATACTCTCCTTAAGGTCGATGAAAATCACTCTCCCTCCTTCATCTTCTCCATCTCCAATCTACCGTATATATTTTTACCCTTTTGTCATCCCCCGCCCCCCTCTGTTCCATTTGCCTTACACCCCTTTTCGACCCTCCATCTCCTCAGTCGTTCTTTCCCTTTAAGCCCCCCACCCTCCTCCCGCCTTCTCGTCTCTACATTCATATCCCTATAATTCATGCTCTCTCTCTCTCTCTCTCTCTCTCTCTCTCTCTCTCTTTCAATTCATTAACTGAGGATTCATAAAACGGATTCCGAAACAAGAGATCCTGTTTGTCTAACCTACTGACCTTTTTTATAATAATTTCTCATTTTATGACGCAGCCAAATCACTGGACGTGCTGTAGCTAGATTTTTAAATGACTTTTGATAAAGTTCAACACCATAAATTACTTTACAAAAGGAAAAAGGAAGGATTACAAACTTGATGAGAAACAGAAACAAAGGGTGTTGATAAATGGAGCTGCCTCAGTCACTTGTGGTGTCCTAAAAGGCTCACTTCTTGGGCCATTACTGATAACCTACGTCAATGACATGGATGTTGGGCTCGATAATTTAGTTACTAAATTTTCAGACGGCACAAAGATTACTAACTCCGCCCTCAAAGCAAGACAGGCAACGCCTCCAGGATTTGTGTAGAATTTTAGTTTGGTCTGGGAGGTGCCTTTCAATAACGATAAGGGCCAGATTCTTCAAGTTGGAGCTAAATATACTAAGCTCGAATATTTACTGTACGGTATGAAATTCAAAAGCGTAGAATGTGTTAAGAATCTAGTTGTTAAGATTACATCTAACTTCTTTTTTAACAGTCATGCCTTGCGGCAACATATATAGCGAAGAGAGTACTGAGCTTTACTAATATAAAGATATAGATGTAATATCGCCACTATATAATAGTTTAATGAGACCGCATTTGGAATGCGGAGAACAGTTTTAGACTCCGCACCATGCAAAACTGCTAAATTAGGGGGGGGGAGAGATTGCTCCCTCTTGCACGAGGGAGCACGGGCCTTTGCCAAAGGCAAAGCCTTTGTCGGCAGGGAGCCGACAGACCGACTCTATCGGCGATCGAAATCTAGCCGACCAAGTCGGTCCGTCGACGAGGACTGGCGTGTCTCTCGATAAATTAGGTGTTCAGCGCAGTGTATCTAAGGGTGCGTTTACACCAAGCGAATCGAATCGATTCAATTTATGAAGAATCATTTGACTCGATTCATCTTGAATCAGCATTATTCCAACTGACTGAGTCTGAATCAACATTCAAAAGGCAGTACCAAGCCTGGCTTTCACGAGAATGGACGTATACGCTGTCGCTGATACAGCAGCGTTGCTCTGGCTGAGGCAGCGTGGGCGTAGGCCATGGGATCACTGGGATCATATATTGCACGTCGTTCTCGCACTAAACTAATCAGGACGTCCACTATCATAGTGCTAACTCCTCGGGTGACTCGCCGTGAATGATGAAAAAATGGGTCCAAATCAATCAGTGATTCTGAATCGCCATGAATCGTTATGATTTGAATTGGCGCTCCTAACATCACCATAGCCGATCCAGGATTCAGGACGTATCCTAAAAGAAGGTATTTTTCTGAATCACAACATTCAATAAACAATAATGAAAATACATTTTGATTGTCAACTCAGAGCATACATTTATTTTACGTTTTGATTTAACAAAACAGTCCCTGCGCCAAGTTTGTACACCACAGTTGGTGATGTTAGGTGCGCCTATTGACTCGATTCGTTTGGTGGAAACGATTACATTGAAATTAGTGTGGCGAATCAAGACGAATTATGAATCGTGTTGATTCTTCATGAATAGGCGCACCTAACATCACCAAATGTGGGGTACAAACTTGGCGGAGGGACTGTTTTTTGGGCGCCATTAAAGGTAATGGCTAAAGAGTAGCTTAGCTGGATATTTTGTTTTTATCTATTAATGATCCACGAGACATCCTAGAGTTAAAGCAAAGTATGTGCTTATCTTTGTATTCATTCATACACACACTGGTAACATTTCTGTTGGGTCTGATTCACTTATCAAGTGAAATTCTATTGTGATAAACAGTCACAAATTCGTGTCACTAGTAAAAGTGAAACTCGTAATTTAAGTTTTGCCACCATGAAATATATACAAACAGATAAATATGAAAGCTCACAAAGTTATAACAAGTGACATCACTTGCTTTGCGCAGTAAAAGTATGCTATTTTAGGTATCTGATACCCGCAATATGGCAGGCTGCTGCTGCCTCGGCCACAGATTATTGCCAGATTGACATACTCAGTCGATTATATTTCCCGACTTCCTGCCCCAAAACTGTCTTTTGGGCTCCAAAAACGAAACTAATTTATAGTTATCGTTAAAAGAGTAAGATCCTGATGTTTCTTGGTAATTGTTAGGCGTCAAAAACCGTTAAATACTATGCTCTGAGTACGACAATCTGGCAACGGTAGCTATACGTATTTTCATATTATTGTTCTGTTGTTTATTGAATGTTGTGTTCAAGAAAAAGAATACTCATGATTTTAGTTAGTTTTTGGTTATAAGGATTCTTTACGAAATACAAGTATAACATTACCTTCTTTAACTTAGGAAACGTCCTGAATCCTGGATCGGCTATGGTGATGTTAGGAGCGCCTATTGAATCGAATCGATTCGCTTGGTGGAAACGCACCCTAAGATGATTTCCTCCTCAGCAAACCTTACGGGGAAAGGTTATTATGTCACCATGTTCTCTCATGACAAACACCGTCTCCAAGAAAAACTGATAGAATGTTTAAAAACATTTGGTGGCTTTCTGAATATGGTGAAGGTGGGTGCATACGTTATAGCTGCGCGTGGCTGCGGTGCTCATACCCGATCCGTTGGCCCTTTGAGCCTGTGGTAAATAACAACCAACTACCCCGGGACACAGGGCCAGTGTGAAATCCGGGATTGTCACAGTTTACCTTCCCCAGGTTTCCCCAGGTACCCATTTATCGACCGGCCCGAAATGGAGGATGAACAATTGGGTGAGCTGCACGCCGACTGTCCATGCCGGGATTCGAACCCATGCCCAAGGAATTGCAGCCAGGCATGATGACCACGGAAGGAGGATGAATCAAAATTGTTTGTAATCGCTGATACGTCACGAACAAAAATTAACGGCTCAAAATTTAAAAATGTAAACAAAACAAAAAATCAGATAGCACCAAATTCTTTTTCACTCACGTTGCAGTACGATAATGGAATAAACTCCCTCCTTCAGTAGTTCAGTGTAACATGACTGATTCATTTAAAAACAAATTCGACCGCCACTTCCTCCACCTTAATGATTTATTCCTTGAGGTAGAAATGCAAAGTATTGGTGGTTATTTGATTTGATGAAGTTTCACTTACGTTTAATGGACAGATTACCTAGTATGGACCATAGGTCTGTGGGTCTGAGCTTATATGTAAATCTCTCTCTCTCTCTCTCTCTCTCTCTCTCTCTCTCTCTCTCTCTCTCTCTCTCTCTCTCTCTCTCTCTCTCTCTCTCTCTCTCTCTCTCTCTTGGTCGGATAGATGGGAGATGCCCTTTAACGTAGACAAGTGCCAGGTCCTTCAAGTTGGAACGAGGAATAAGAAGTTCGAATACGAAATGCGCGGCGTTAAACTCAAAAGCGTTCAATGCGTCAAGGACTTGGGGGTCAAAATCGCGTCAAACCTCAAATTCTCACAGCAATGCATCGATGCAGCAAATAAAGCGAACAGAATGTTGGGCTTCATTAAAAGAAACTTTGTATTCAAGAATAAAGATGTAATACTGCTCTACAACAGTTTAGTCAGACCCCACTTGGAATATGCGGTACAGTTTTGGTCCCCACCATGCAAAGGATATTGCTAAATTAGAAGGTGTTCAGCGTCGGGCAACGAAAATGATCCCTTCCTTGCGCAACAAATCCTACGAAGAAAGGCTTTCTACCCTTAACATGTTCTCTCTTGAGAAACGTCGCCTCCGAGGAAAACTGATCGAATGTTTTAAAATACTTAATGGTTTCACGAATGTAGACAGATCAACATTGTTTATGATCGATGACACTTTGCGCATGAGGAACAATGGCGTAAAACTCAGATGTAGACAAGTAAATTCAGACTGCACCAAATTTTTCTTCACCAACGTTGTGGTGCGAGAATGGAATAAGCTTCCACCATCAGTGGTCCAGTGTAACACGATTGACTCCTTCAAAAATAAGCTCGACCGTCACTTCCTTCAACTTAATATTAACTAGAGTAGAAATGCAACGTTTTGGAGTCTTCTGATTAATGTAAAATCACTTAGGTTTAAGGACAGACCACCAAGTCTGGACCATGTGTTCTGTGTGGTCTGATTTTCTATGTAAATCTATGTAAATCTCTTTTCCCTTTACCTTAACTATCTCCACTTTTTTTTTCTTTTGCTTTCACCTTCTATCATTTTCATCCCACTTTCTTCATTAACACTCCATTTTCTATTCTTCTCCTGGCCCTTTCCTCACAGTCTTATCCTCATTACCCTCCCTCCTCCTCACGTCATATATTTATTTTTTACCATTCATTTCATATCCTACTTCACTCCCACACCTTTACCTCCTCGTTTTTACTTCCCTCCGTCACACCTTCGCTCAAGCTTTCCTCCTCTTTTCTCAAACTCATCAGCCTTTTTGTCTTCTCTCCTCCTTCCTCCCTCGCCGCCTCTCTAGCGTCCCTGAAGAGGCTTTACCTGTGCTCTCATTTACTGGAGGAAAGGAGGGAAGGAAGCAGGGAAGGAGGGAGAGAAGGAAGAAATGGTGGAGGAAGGGACGAGGTGGGATAATTATGAGGAAGGAAAAATTCAGGCAAGGTAAAAGAGGAAAGGACATGAGAGAGAGAGAGAGAGAGAGAGAGAGAGAGAGAGAGAGAGAGAGAGAGAGAGAGAGAGAGAGAGAGAGAGAGAGAGAGAGAGAGAGAGAGAGAGAGAGAGAGAGAGAGAGAGAGAGAGAGAGAGAGAGAGAATATTACATGGAATTACATAGATAACCAGACCACACAGGCCCTAAGGCCCAAACTAGGTGGCATGTCCTAAACCTAAGTGACAGTTGTTATGCAGCCACCATGGCGTTGAAACTGACCTAGTGAACATTTAGATGGATATAGCGGTCAAGATTATTCTTAAACGATGCAATCGAGTTACACTGCACCGCTGATGGTGGTAATCTGTTCCAATCTCGGACGACAGCATTAGTGAAGAAGAGAGAGAGAGAGAGAGAGAGAGAGAGAGAGAGAGTGTAGAGCGAAAGAAACTATAAAAAAATCATGTTAGAGAAAAAAGTATCTATATATGAATCAGGCAAACACTTGTTCCATTTTGTCCCCATTTTTTGTGATCGTATTTCGTTTTCTATCCTTTGCTTTCCTTCTTTTTTAGGGTAAACCCATTTATAAGGAAGCTAAGGAGTGGTCTGATAGCAGCGGAGCACCACAAGTCTTGGAGCAGCGGGGAAACATTTGCATTCACGGGGCAGGTGGGTGGAAGGGAAGGAGGGAGGAGTGGGCTGAAAGGAAGGAGAAAGTGAAGGAGGGAAGGTTGCAGAGGTGGAGGTAATACGAACAGGAAGAGAGGAAATGAGGAAGGAAAGGAAACGGAATGGAATGAAGGGAAAGGGAGGAAAGGTGAGAGAGGGAAAGGGAAGGTACGGAAAGATGGAAAGAAATAGAAGATAAAAGACAATAAAGGGAGGAGGAACGAAAGGAGAGAGGGTATGGGATAAAGAGAGGAAGGAAGGATGAAATGAAGAAGGGAGTGAATGAAGGGTTGAAGAGAGACAGAGGTAGGAGGCTCGGAGAGGAAAAAGAGAGACAATAGAGAGAAGAAATGAAAAGAGGGAGGAAGAATGGGGAGGAAAAAGAATGTTAGGAGGAATGAAGAAAGGGAGAGATAAAAATGAATGAAAGGAGCGTGTAAGGGAAGGGCAGAAGAAAGGAAATAAAAGAAGGAAGGAGAGAAAGGAAGAAAGGACAAAGAATGAGGGGTGGGAAGAAACGAGAGAAAAAGAAATCAAAAGAAGGAGAAAGGAAGGGAGGGTAAAGAGGAGAGAGAGGAGAGGGAAGGTTATATTGGGAAGAGCAGGTCAAGGCGAGAGTAAGAGAAGTAAGGAAAGAGGAATCAAAGGAGAAGAGGAAGAAGGAAGAAGAGGGGAACAAGAGGAGAAAGGAGGACAGAGAAACAATTCCAATCGTGGAAAATAACAAAAATTACTTTGCGTATATATTTTCCAAATTTTATGTGTTTGTATATTTAAATGCAGACCTTACCCTCTCTCTCTCTCTCTCTCTCTCTCTCTCTCTCTCTCTCTCTCTCTCTCTCTCTCTCTCTCTCTCTCTCTCTCTCTCTCTCTCTCATCTCTACCTTTTACAGGATTTTTTTTCATAAACTTTTGAAGCACGCGATATAGAGAGCAAAGGTAAAGGGCAAACATTAATAAACGATGAGTGTGCGGCCGCCGGGGAGGGAATTACACACAGAAGCGCCATAGAAACACTGACCTGAAATGGATGGCTCGGCTCTTGCCTCCGAGTGAATGAAGTGACGTAGTTAGCCGATTGTTGACACGCTGGTTAAATTGACGAGGCGAGGCGGTGGACGAGTGCGTTGCCTCCTGCACAGAGTTTGTTTTCATCTGTCGTCTTCCCCCTGTCAGTCTGTCTGCTTATTTGTGTGCCTGCTTGCTTGTCATTCTGCCTTTTTATTAACTATTTATCTTTCTGTCAGTCTGCTTTCGTTTGCGTTTGTCGTTCTGTCTTTCTTCGTGTCCCTGCCGTCAGTCTATCTGCCGGTTTGCCTGTTTATGTGTCTCCATTCGTATATAGCTTTGACTATCTCTTTGTTTGTTGGTCGGTCTGTCCGTCTGTCTGTTGTATACATGTCTGTTCGTCTGTCTGTTTATCTTCCTACCTGTTTGTCTGCTTGATTGTTTCCCTGTCTGTAGGTCTGTTTGTGTATATGTATGTATAGCTGTCCGTTATTTATTTTTTACAAAAGGTTTATGATGAGAGTCGCCGTGTAGACTTGTTAAACGTTACTATTTGCACCAGGAAACATGATTTGCTTTTTGTGTGTATTGGTGTAAGATTTTCATGTGAAGGCGCGCGTTTCGCAGGCATAATTCTCGCTGACAGTTGTTAAGGTTAGACTTAAGCATCTATTTACATTTAATGACATATTCCACTTGTTCAACCTCTTTGAGATTGTACAAATTTATTGTGACTACACACACACACACACACACACACACACACACACACACACACACACACACACACACACCGCTCCGGTAGCTCAATCGGTAGAGCGCTGCACTGCTAGGCATAACGGCCGAACAGGCGGCGGTTCGAGCCCCTGAGCGGGGCTCGAACCGTCCCCATCCCCCTTGAGCAAGGGGGATGGGGTGTGTGGTGTGTGAGGTCCTGGCAGTACCCAGAGATCGACGATATTGAGCACATGCTCTCGTCAGGAGGGTACCTGCTGGCGAAAGCGAGTCCATCTCGTGATCAGGCCGTGGTGAATAATTACACACACACACACACACACACACACAGAGAGAGAGAGAGAGAGAGAGAGAGAGAGAGAGAGAGAGAGATTCATAGATAGTTATTTAGATATATAGATGGATAAATATAGATTGACAAATAGATAGATAGATAGATAGATAGATAGATAGATAGACAGATATAGACATATATAGATAGACATAGATTTAGATAGATAGATATTTCAAGAGGTATTGCGGCAGTTTGTTCATAGTTCTTGGGTTTGTAAGCTATCAATCCTAACTTCAGCGACTTCGTTCAAGAGGATCACCGGGGGGGCAGCATGAGCCAAGCAAGAGTCATACATCACGGTAGCCACTATAAATAAAATTCGCCTGCGCCACTACCGGGCTGGGGTCGCCCAAGACAGCCTTCAGGTGCCATAGGCAGCACGTAAAGAAAAAAAACAAGGTTTCCTTGCGATAATATACAGGTTTGTTTGTTGGTGACAAATAGACTTGTAGCGTATTTTTTGTTTAGCATCTGATATTAACTTAGGTTGGGGATACTAACAACACTACTTGGTGATAATAGTAGCAACACAGAGGGGTGCAGTGATTGGCACACCTAGCTATGAATCCGCTGACCTGGGTTCGAATGCCGGCCTGCTTAACTGTCAACGCAGCCAACCTAACTTCATTTTCCCTTTCGGACTGGTCGGTAAATGGGTACCTGGAGAAACCTGAGGAAGGTGAGATGGAGATAAGCCCCGAGGCCACGCTCCATTATAGCATACACCTTCAACTTTACCTTATTTAGCGTATGCACTCAACTTTACATATGTTGAGGTATTTCTGGAGATGATACGTTGGTTTGTTGGCACGTTACATTATTTTTTTTTTATGTGTTGAAAGATTTTTCATATTACGTGGGTTATTGAAGTATTACGTAATTTTTTTTTTCTCACTGAGTAGACTATTATTGTTAGTATCCCCGACTTCAGTTAAATTTGAATGATAAACTGAAAAGAATACGGTACATGTAATGCTCGTCATGCATCACATTTTATTCATATTTTTCACCATGAATAATAAGTAAAAGACGCCTTGGTCTAATTTGTGCCATCGCCCTGACGCTTAGCATGACTAATTAATCTGGGAGAGAGTCCCATGGTCCAGACTTGGTGGTCTGTCCTTAAACTAAAGTGATTTACATTAATCAGATGCATTTCTACTCTAGTTGATATTATTTGAAGGAAGGAACGGACAGTCTATTTTTGAAGGAGTCAATCGTGTTACACGTTGGTGAAGAAAAATTTGGCAGTCTGATTTATACTTCTCTCATCTGATTTTTACCATTTTGTTCGTGCGCAAAGACGCTGAACACCTTCTAATTTAGCATCCTCCTGCATGGTGGGGAGTTATTTGCTGCATCGATGCATTGCTGTGAGAATTTATTGAACGCTTTTGAGTTTAACCGCGCGAGAGAGAGAGAGAGAGAGAGAGAGAGAGAGAGACGGTGTGGTATCGATACTGGTGATGTGAAGGGTTCTCTTACCTGGCACGAGGCAGGCACAGGTGAGCAGCAGGTGAAGCAGCGCCAGGTAGGTCGTGGTGGTGGGCATGGTGGCACAAAACAAAATAAACAAATTTATAAACAAAATAAGAAAAAAATAAAAGAAGTGTTCCTCAAACGCTGGACGCAAAAAAAAAAAAAAAGCACACAAATAAAACTAAAGTGAAACTAAATCGCAAAAACAAAAACAAAAAAATGAGTGAAACGCCACACAAAAATCACTCGACTCAAAGTCCCGATGCTGACGATTCAAAAACAACCGCGTTAGTTTTCTGGATCAGCGGCGTGAATGAACGCAAAAATCAGTCACTTGCCCGGGCGATGGACACTACGGAGAGAAAAGAGGGGGGAGGCGACACGAAGCTGAAAGGAGAGAATTAGCACTACGCAGCCTCCACGCGGCCCTCTCTCCCTCTCTATCACTCCCTCAGTTCAGGTGCGTGCATCCTACCAGCTCGGCGTCCAAAAGGAAACTGAGGCTGAGAATGAATCTATGCTGGGACGGGAAGTTGAGGCGGCGGGCAACTGTTGCGGGCGGAGAAGTGATAGCGTGGGGAGCGCAAAGAGAGGGGAACAAGGGCACGACAAGGGAAGAGGGGAGTACGTAGGTGAAAGTGAGCCACTGACTGTAAGGAGAAGGGGTCAAGTGAAGGGCCTATGTGAAGGAGTGTGTAGAGGGGGAAAATGATGTGAGGGGAGTATCTAATGGGTTGGAAGAAGAGAGAGAGAGAGAGAGAGCGAGAGAGATTTACATTGATTTACATAAAAAATCAGACCACACAGACCCCATGGTCCAGACTAGGCGGTTTGTTCTTAAAACTAATTGAATCTACATTAATAAGATGGCTCCAAAACATTGCATTTCAACTCTAGTTAATATTAAGTTGAAGGAAGTGACGGTCGAGCTCGATTTTAAAGGAGTCAATCGTATTACACTGGACCACTGAAGGTGGGAGCTTTTTCCTTTCTCGCACTACAACGTTGGTGAAGAAAAATTTGGTGCATTCTGAATTTACTTGTCTACATTTGAGTTTTATGCCATTGTTCCTCGTTCGCAAAGTGTCATCAATCATAAACAATTTTGATCTGTCTACATTCGTGAAACCATTAAGTATTTTAAAACATTCGATCAGTTTTCCTCGGAGGCGACGTTTCTCAAGAGAGAACATGTTAATGGTGGATAGCCTTTCTTCGTAGGATTTGTTGCGCAAGGAAGGGATCATTTT
This sequence comes from Eriocheir sinensis, assembly GCF_024679095.1. NCBI lineage: Eukaryota > Metazoa > Arthropoda > Malacostraca > Decapoda > Varunidae > Eriocheir > Eriocheir sinensis. The sequence continues at coordinate 12,127 of NW_026112118.1, forward strand.
TGTTGCCCGACGCTGAACACCTAATTTAGCAATGCCCTTTGCATGGTGGGGAGACCAAAACTGTACCGCATATTCCAAGTGGGGTCTATTGTATAGCGGAAGTATTACATCTTTTTTCTTGAATAAAAGTTTTTTTTTAATGAAGCCCAACATTCTATTTGCTTTATTTGCTGCATCGACGCATTGCTGTGAGAATTTGAGGTTTGACGCGACTTTGATCCCCAGGTCCTTAACGCATTGAACGCTTTTGAGTTTAACGCCGCGCATTTCGTAATCGAACTTCTTATATTTTGTTCCAACTTGAAGGACCTGGCACTTGTCTACGTTAAAGGGCATCTCCCATCTATCCGACCAAGCTCAAATTTTGTGCAAAT
>NW_026112118.1:17500-137500 GCF_024679095.1 Eriocheir sinensis
CTCTCTCTCTCTCTCTCTCTCTCTCTCTCTCTCTCTCTCTCTCATATTGTTGCGGTAGATGTGGACAGAAGCCCGGTTTATGGATACACTCTTGGTTCAGTAGTGTGTGTGTGTGTGTGTGTGTGTGGGTGTGTAATCGATAGCACACAGAAAGAGAGAGAGAGAGAGAGAGAGAGAGAAAGAGAGAGAGAGAGAGAATGACACAAGCACCTTTCATAATGACGTGTTGACCGTGTTGTTAATGATTGCTGGAGCAGAACAAGTCTCTCTCTCTCTCTCTCTCTCTCTCTCTCTCTCTCTCTCTCTCTCTCTCTCTCTCTCTCTCTCTCTCTCTCTCTCTCTCTCTCTCTCTCATGCTAGCCGCTACACACTGGGCGGCACTCATTAACATGCGCGCTACAAGCATTCGGTAATTTCCATCTGCGAGACCAAGAGTCGAAGAGAATATTAAGGCCACGAAGAAGCCGCCGCTGCAGGGAAGGAGCAGGAGATGGAGGAGGGGGAGGAAGGTGAGGAAGAGTAGGAGGATGAGCAAAAGAAGGGAGAGGGGGACGAGGAAGAGGCTTGGGGGCTGCACTTGTTATATTCTTCTCATGAAAGGATGGAAGCTTTTATCATCGGCCCGGCAGAGGCAAGAAGACATAATAAATGTGATGTATGGTCGGTGATGGTGGTTCTGTGTGGGTTGGAGGTGGGGGGATGTCCTTGGGCGTTTTAGTAGGATGGGGAAAGCGAACGTGTATACGTATACGAGAATGACTTCCGAAGAGTTTCTCCAAGACTATAATTTTTGGGGTTTTGGGCCCCCACTCCTCCTCCTCCTCCTCCTCTTCCTTCTCCTCCTCCTTTTCTTCTTCTCTTTTTTCCTCCTTCCCTCCTTTTCTCCTTCTACAGCTGCTGTCAAGAAGAACCGTCTCCGGCCGTAAGACTTTTGAACTTAAAAACCGATATGAGAAGAAAAAACGGAAGAATGATTTTTCGTTAGTCCACTTGATTACGCGTCCAAGTTTTTCACTCCGTATTTCTTTTAAAAACTTTTACATTAAGTTAAGGAAAGCTTGAGGTTTTTTTTTCATATGTATATTTTTTTATTTTCGTTGACGTCCAACTTTTACTACTCTTGGGTCAATCTCGTGGTAAAGAGTCGTCGGGTGGGATGACGTGACCGTATCTTTATGACTGTCAGCCACAAGTTTCCTCCGAGTTCGCCACTTACAAAAGTCATATCAACAAACCAATAAGTTTCTTCTGCTTTGGCCGCCTACACAACTCAGTGACAAGTTTCTGTGTGGCATGATGTCCATTTTGTGCGTAACATGAAGTAAGTTCTTTTTCTTGGCAGCTTTTACCCATTTTCATTATAGGGTTGCTGTTTTGTGAGGCTGTGGCATGGGGTTAGGACTGGATTGTTTTTTTTTTTTTTTTTTTTTACGTTATTGCCTATTGCGCCGGTAGGCATCTTCCCGGTGGGGCCTGATGGTCGGCCCAAGGCTTCTTCCAGGTGGGGCCTGATGGTCGGCCCAGCCCGTTCTGGCGCAGGCGAGTGTTTATTGTGGCGCCATCTTGCATTGTACTTCCTGACATCACGCCGAGGCACTGAGGTTCGAACCGCCTCGTTCTAGCTCTAACTTCCATGGCCTAACGTTCTATCCCACTAGACCACTGCTACCACTTATCAATGGGATGACTTGCACGTCTTTATTGTAACGGCATCTGTAAATAAACCTCCCTGTGCCCTGACCGCCTTCAAGAGACTCAATAACAAGTCTCCGTGTTGCGTATTGTCTGTGTGGCAGAGGGACGAGTAAACACAACCCTCGCCCCATTCCCCCCAGCGGCTTGCTCATCAACTTGCTCTCGTACACACATCACCACGCGCCTACGTCCTATAGTGTTTCCCTGGTGTGTGTGTGTGTGTGGTCGGGAAGTGGCTGAGGGGGGGAGAGAGGCAAGGACTGCGCGACAGTTCTAGATTTACGTACTCATGAGGTATTGCTCTGATGATACAAGTTTCATGAAGCGCCTTCTTCCCCATACCCCGCCCGTGTACCAGTAAGCAGCAGCAACAGTGGCCTACCATTACCAGAACCAGAAACAACACCATCACCAAGACCACCACTACCACTAGCATCAGAGCCTCAGTGCCAGCACCAGTAACACCAGCTTAAATACCACTAGCACTACCATCAGTTCCTGCCCAAGCAGCAGCAGCAGCAGCAGCGGCGGCCGTTCCACCAGCAGCAGCAGCAGTGATGGACAGGAAGAAAAAGACGTTCGAAAGTCCGCCGGTGGAGTCTTGATCAAGAATAATGGCTGTCAGTCAAAAGTTTCTGGAATCATTATTTCTACTCTTTTCATTCTAGACTAAACATAGCTTTGCTATACTATACTTCTAAAAAAAATCCGTTCACAGTTTATGATAGCCACTTAATTTTTAACACTCGGCAAGTGATTGAACTTATTTGCGTGAAGTTTAATTACACATCTTCTGCCTCCGCTTCCCCCTTCATCTTTTGTGAACCACCATTGTGGAGTTAGGTCCTTCGCGTCTGAAATGTATTCTTCCTAAGAGCGGAGGGAACGGAGCAAAATGCTTTGTAACCACGAGTCGAAACTGTTCCGGCCAATACCCCGCGGGGCAACGCTCGGCGGGAAGGAAACACTTCTCGGTGGAAACGCGGCACCGGGGAGGGACTGCATGGCTGCATGACGTACTGCCTGAATCTAAAACCTGCATCACCAAGGAAGGTTATTAAGGACTCGTGTGTGAAAAAATGTTCCAGCTGATACTGTAATGATATTAAAGGAAATGAGAATGTGATGAAATGTATGACTGACTAAGATAATTATTACGACACAGCAAGAGCAAGATATAAAACAGTCTGCATATATATTTTTTTTACCGGGACAAATCAAATATATTACAAAATGATGGGACAATATTTTATTTCACCCCCGTATTAATGCCTTATTAATACCGTTTTCGTGCCGGATTCGTATCAATAGAGAGAGAGAGAGAGAGAGAGAGAGAGAGAGAGAGAGAGAGAGAGAGAGAGAGAGAGAGAGAGAGAGAGAGAGAGAGAGAGAGAGAGAGAGAGAGAATTTACATAGATTTACATAGAAAATCAGACCACACAGACCCCATGGTCCAGACTTGGTGGTCTGTCCTTAAACCTAAGTGATTTTACATTAATCAGAAGACTCCAAAACGTTGCATTTCTACTCTAGTTGACATTAAGTTGAAGGAAGTGACGGTCGAGCTTATTTTTGAAGGAGTCAATCGTGTTACACTGGACCACTGATGATGGGAGCTTATTCCATTCTCGCACTACAACGTTGGTGAAGAAAAATTTGGTGCAGTCTGAATTTACTTGTGTACATCTGAGTTTTACGCCATTGTTCCTCGTGCGCAAAGTGTCATCGATCATAAACAATGTTGATCTGTCTACATTCGTGAAACCATTAAGTATTTTAAAACATTCGATCAGTTTTCCTCGGAGGCGACGTTTCTCAAGAGAGAACATGTTAAGGGTAGAAAGCCTTTCTTCGTAGGATTCGTTGCGCAAGGAAGGGATAATTTTCGTTGCCCGACGCTGAACACCTTCTAATTTAGCAATATCCTTTGCATGGTGGGGAGACCAAAACTGTACCGCATATTCCAAGTGGGGTCTGACTAAACTGTTGTAGAGCGGGAGTATTAATTATTATTAATTATTATTATTTCTTTTAATGAAGCCCAACATTCTGTTCGCTTTATTTGCTGCATCGATGCATTGCTGTGAGAATTTGAGGTTTGACGCGATTTTGACCCCCAAGTACTTGACGCATTGAACGCTTTTGAGTTTAACGCCGCGCATTTCGTAATCGAACTTCTTATTCCTCGTTCCAACTTGAAGGACCTGGCACTTGTCTACGTTAAAGGGCATCTCCCATCTATCCGACCAAGCTGAAATTTTGTGCAAATCCTCTTGGAGGCTTTGCCTGTCTTCGTCAGTGAGAACCGAGTTACCAATCTTTGTGTCGTCTGCAAATTTACAAATGCGGTTATTGAGTCCAACATCTACGTCGTTGATGTAAATAATGAAGAGCACTGGGCCAAGAACCGAGCCCTGAGGAACGCCACTAGTGACCGGCGCCCACTCTGAGTTAAATCCGTCAATCACTACTCTTTGTTGTCTGTTGCTCAACCAATTCGCGATCCATTGGTTTACTTGACTGTCAATACCTATTTGCTTTAATTTGTAAAGTAATTTATGATGCGGGACTTTATCAAACGCTTTCTGGAAATCAAGATAGACTACGTCCAGTGATTTGGTTACGTCATAAACAGTGAAGAGGTCGTTATAAAAGGTTAATAGATTTGATAGGCAGGATCTTTTGTTTCGGAAGCCATGTTGTGAGTCCCCAATTAATGAGTGGCTTTCAAGGTAACTCACAATTTTGTCTCTAATTATGACCTCAAGTAGCTTACCTACAACCGAAATTAGACTAATGGGCCTGTAATTACCTGGTACTTTTTTGTCTCCTTTCTTAAAAATCGGTGTCACGTTAGCCTTTTTCCAATCTGAAGGGACGATGCCTTGTCGCAAGGACTTATTGAATACGATTGTGAGGGAGGAGACTATTTCGCTCTTTGTTTCTTTCAGCAGAGTTGGATATACTTTATCAGGTCCAGGACTTTTATTTGTTTTAAGTGATTTGAGGGCTTTAAGGACTTCATCGGGTTTTATTTCAAAGTTAGACAATGCATGCTCGGGATTTACATTAGTACTGGTGTTGGTGGTGGTGGTGGGAGGACTGTTATTATTAAACACCGAGGAAAAGTAATTATTCAATAGGTTTGCAACGTGTTGGCTATCAGTCACTAGTGCACCGTCGCTGTTTGTTAAAGGTCCAATTCCACTTCTGATCGCCTTTCTGTTGTTTATGTAACTGAAGAAGGATTTCGGATTATTTTTACAGTTGGCTGCAATATTTTCTTCATATCTACGCTTTGCCTGACGCACTAATCTGTTTACTCGTCGCCTGGCATCATTGTAAAGTCTAATGTTTTCGGGCGTGCTTTGCTCTTTCTTTAACCTGTAAGACAATTTTCTCTCCTTGACTGAGTGTTTAATTTCGCTATTAAACCAAGGTGGACTTTTATTAGTGTTAATTCGCTTCTCGCACAAGGGGACAAATGTGTCCTGCTGAGTGAGTAAGTGATTTTTAAAGTTTAGCCAGGCGTCCTCTTCATTGCCGTCATCTGATAGTTGCATATCTATTAGTTTTCGTCGGATTTCTACGAAGTTGGCTCTTTTGAAATTGGGCACCTTTACTTTATTTTCAGTCACCGATGTTTGAGCTCTAATGTCAACGCGCACTAGTTTATGATCGCAGGAACCGAGGTGTTCTCCTACCGTGACGTTACTGACTAGGTTATCTTGGGTCGCTATAACAAGGTCAAGTATGTTATTTTGTCGAGTTGGTTCAGAAACCATTTGGCTTAGATAATTTTCCTCTAGAAATTCGATCATTCTATGGGACTCACCTTCTGTACCCGACAGTGTCGCCCAGTCGATATGGGGGAGGTTAAAGTCTCCTAGTATCAGTGAGTCGCTGTTATTAAGTGACTGCCTTAAGACGCTGTACATTTCAAGATCGGCATCGAGTGATTGAGTGATATATATATATATATATATATATATATATATATATATATATATATATATATATATATATATATATATATGCGTGTGTGTGTGTGTGTGTGTGTGTGTGATTCATTCATTTAATCACCATGGTCTGATACCGAGCCTGGATTCGTGATCGCCACTTAACAACCCTCACCCCATCGCTGTTCGGCTGGGCCCTGACATCCAGAGCTACCACACTCAGAATTTCAAGTTCCTATGATGAGCTAAAAATTCTTGAGATTCCACATAAAATCCTTAGATTTTTTTCAGGATATGTCAAATATTTATGCATTTCATTGAACAAATAATATACGAATGAAAGAAATGATTACTAACAACAAAACAATTGAGAAACATTATGCTAAAACTTTCCAGTCACAGTAACTAATAGAACCTAACTGTGTTTCTGCAGCATGCTTGTTATTATATCCTCCAGAGCTTATCCGCGCCCCAACACCATGATTGTTATTATCATGCCTCACCAGCCGTATTAACTATCAGAACTCGTCCTTCAACTGAAGTGTTAAGTGATTCCTTCGACTCCGTTTACCTAGGAACCCTAAAAGGGTTTGAGGAATTAACACAGATTCTGAACCGAAAAATTCATATCTCGTCTCTTGCTAAATCAGCTTCCTCGACGTTAAGCGTTCTGTATGATCTCCACCAATTTTTCACCCTACTAGATGCTTTTCATATACAGGGGCCTTGTCCGCCCTCGTATAGAGTATGTATCTCATGTGTGAGAGGGGAGGGGGAGGGGTCCACACACACAGCTCTTTTAGACAAAATAGAGTTAAAGGTTCTTTGTTTCATCATTCCCCTTTATTTTACTAATAGTCTTCTACCAACAGTGTGCTGCTACCTCTTAAACTCCACCGCAGTGTTGCTTCTTTCTATATACTACCGATATTTTCATGCTGATTGGTCTTCTGAAATTGATAACTACATGCCTCCACCCCTCCCGCGGCCCCGTTATATATATACACACACCTATCTACCCTTGTTCATCCCTATGCTATCCAAATCCTTTATTCAAGAGTTAACCAGCATCTTCATTCTTTCATCCCTTTCGCTGGTAAACTCTGGAACGACTTTCCGCTGTCTGTATTTCCTTTTGCCAACGACTTGAACTCTTTCAAGAGGGGAGTATCATGACACCTCTCCATCCGAGACTGACCCTCTCTTCTGGACACACATTGTTCTCTTTTGCGGGAGCAACGTTTAGTGTTTTTTTTTTTTTTTGAGTTGCTTCCTTTGCGTGTATGCATATATATATATATATATACATATATATATATATATATATATATATATATATATATATATATATATATATATATATATATATATATATATATATATATATATATATATATGTGTGTGTGTGTGTGTGTCGTTAACCGACAGAAAAACATCTCAACAACACCACCACTTGTGCCAGGAAACGAGCCCGTGCTTTCTGAATAGAAATTAGGGCAGCAAATCAACCACGTCACTGATGAGCTAAAAGGACTCCACGTAAGAGACTGCTATATACGGCCAACCTAACGCCCCCACCCCTTTACGAGGAATGAAAGATTGAGAAGTCCCCGCTCACCCCCGTGACTTGTTGGAAACACTTTTAATCAATCCCATACGACACACACTGTGGGTATATACATAAAAAAAAGTCTTTAACCGACAGAAAAACATCTCAACAACACCACTTGTGCCAGGAATCGAACCCGTGGTTAATACTGTCCATGTGTTTGTTAACAAATGATGAGCGATGGACTGACGGGGTGGATCATCCGTGCCGAGCGGCCGCTGTTTCGCTGACGTCATTTTGACGTCATTAACGTCGACGGATCCGTCAAAACGGAATAGTGGGAACCCCGCCTAACTGAAACGGAGGACAACGCCGTCAGGGAGGAGCTTGTCTCAAACTCGCCTGAAGGCCTTGTTGACATTATTCTCTGACTAAGGAATGAGGTACACGGCCTAAAGAGCCTTGTGGCGATATATCGGGCTCGGAGTGAAAGAGCTCAGAAGCAAAGAGAAGCCCTGGCAGAAACCTTCAGCTCCAACGACGCCCTATCAAAAGTTGAACAGGAAACCCCCATCCCTTCCCCACCACAGAAGCCACAAGTGCCCTACTAAGTAAAATTAACCATGACTGGCAGGAGGTGTGCTTCTTCCACCCCAGCTGGCGGGGCTGGTGGGAATCAGGGAAGCCCAAAACCCTGAGGAAGGTGACTCACGACCCCCCAGAAGACGCCGGGACACGCCCATCCCCTCGCCGCCGGCCTGGCCAACCCACCCAGGCCACCCAGTCACCCCCGACCTCTGACAGCCACACAATCCCCCACTCTCCTGGCCGAACCACTCCTCCTCCCCCCTCCCGCCCTCCTCGCTACCACCACCACCACAACAGCGGAGACACACCACGGCGCACACACCATCGCACCCAGCCTCCTAGGATTCAGGCTTCACCACCCTTTTGTGGCAGGTGCCGTCAGCGCGGTCACACAGTTAATTACTGCACCGAGACCATTTGCGACTTCTGAGGCCGACGTGGACACCTCTCTGAGTAGTATCGTAAGAGGCAGGCAGAGGCAAAGCGAAGTCTCGAGTGTGCGTACTGCCAGCGGCGCGGACACACCGATGACGAGTGTTACGCTCGAGCCGCCGACACCAGACAGGAACGACTGCTTTGAGCAATCCTGTCTGAACACCAGCCACCCATCACCCAGCCTGCTCTCTACCAGCAAGCGGTGCACGCCCCATCCTACCCATCCTGGCCGCATCCCCCGCACACTCCCCTACCGCTGGTCCGATAAGGCGATACAGACACCAGCGTCCTCAAGATTCTGTCCGCCAACGTACGAGGCTTTAGGATCAACATCGGGGAGCTGACACACGCCTTCGTCCTCAAGCACCACATCGACATACTGGTGACAGTGGAGACCTTCCTAGACGACACCACCTGTGATAAGATCCCCGGGTACTCGCACTGGGCCAGACGAGACCGCCACACAGGACTGGGGGGAGGCATTGCTGTTTGCCACCGAAACGGCCTGCGGGTGGACGCCTTCACCACAGACACTTCCCTGGATATGGAGACGATGTTCCTCCGCATCATTCTCGAGGACAGGAGCGCTCTGCTACTCTGCGCCATGTATCGGCCACAGTGGCAAGGTAGCGCCCCCCTCATCTACCTCACAGAGCACCTGGACGACATTATGGCTGCCCGCAGCTGTCAGTGCGCGATGGTTGTGGGCGATCTAAATCAACACCTGGTGGCGAGGGCCTTCATCGAGCTCACAGCGATGCAGGGTTTGAATAACCATGTCGACTTCCCGACACATCAGCGTGGAGGCTCCCTGGACCCTGTGCTCACAGACCTGCCGAGTGACTGCGTGCTGTGCTGCTCACTAAACCGTGTGGGCAGTTCCGACCACAATGCCGTACTCACCACCATCAGCCTGGCCCCAGCCGTAAAGAGGAACACCAACGAGTCATCTGGCTATGGAACCACGCGGCCTGGACGGCTGCAAGGCAGGCCCTGGCAGCGACTGCATGGGGCATAGTCCTTAACGGTGACCCACAGCATGACGTCTCCACCCTCACCGCTGTCCTCAACACCGTCCAGCAGCAACACGTCCCCCACCACACCTACTCAACCAGCCCAAAAGACCAGCCCTGGATCGCGTACAGGTGCCGTGTTGCAGCCGAAAGGAAACACAAGGCCTGGACACGATACAAAAGACATTCCTTCCTGCTGGAAGTACGCCTTCGTACAGCCTGTACCTAAGAAGGGTGACCGCTTCAATCCCTCAAACTACCGCCCTATAGCTTTACTTTCCTGTCTATCTAAAGCTTTTGAATCAATCCTTAACCGGAAGATTCAAAAGCACCTTTCCACTTCTAACCTTCTATCTGATCGCCAGTATGGGTTCCGTAAGGGGCGTTCTACTGGCGATCTTCTTGCTCTCTTAACTGACTCTTGGTCATCCTCTCTTAGCCGTTTCGGTGAAACTTTCTCAGTTGCGCTAGACATATCGAAAGCCTTCGATAGAGTCTGGCACAAGTCTTTGCTTTCTAAACTGCCCTCTTTCAGATTCTATCCCTCTCTCTGTTCCTTTATCTCCAGTTTCCTTTCCGGCCGTTCTATCTCTGCGGTGGTAGATGGTCACTGTTCTTCCCCTAAACCTATCAACAGTGGTGTTCCACAGGGCTCTGTCCTATCACCCACTCTCTTCCTGTTATTCATCAATGACCTTCTTTCCATAACAAACTGTCCTGTCCACTCATACGCCGACGACTACACTCTACATTATTCAACTTCTTTCAATAGAAGACCATCACAACAGGTAGTACATGACTCCAGACAGGAGGCTGCAGAACGCTTAGCCTCAGACCTTCCTATCATTTCCGATTGGGGTAGAAGGAACCTTGGGTCCTTCAATGCCTCAAAAACTCAATTTCTCCACCTATCAACTCGACACAATCTTCCAAACACCTATCCCCTATTCTTCGACAACACTCAGCTGTAATCCTCTTCAACACTAAATATCCTCGGTCTATCCTTGACTCAAAATCTTAACTGGAAACTTCACATCTCCTCTCTCACTAAATCAGCTTCCTCGAGGTTGGGCGTTCTGTATCGTCTCCGCCAGTTCTTCTCCCCCGCACAGTTGCTATCCATATACAGGGGCCTTGTCCGCCCTCGTATGGAGTATGCATCTCACGTGTGGGGGGGCTCCACTCACACAGCTCTTCTGGACAGAGTGGAGTCTAAGGCTCTTCGTCTCATCAGCTCTCCTCCTCTTACTGATAGTCTTCTACCTCTTAAATTCCGTCGCGATGTTGCCTCTCTTTCTATCTTCTATCGATATTTTCACGCTGACTGCTCTTCTGAACTTGCTAACTGCATGCCTCCCCCCCTCCTGCGGCCTCGCCTCACACGACTTTCTGATCAAGCTCATCCCTATACTGTCCAAACCCCTTATGCAAGAGTTAACCAGCATCTTCACTCTTTCATCCCTCACGCTGGTAAACTCTGGAACGATCTTCCCTCATCTGTATTTCCTCCTGCCTACGACTTGAACTCTTTCAAGAGAAGGGTATCAGGACACCTCTCCTCCCGAAATTGATTTCTCTTTTTGGCCACTCTACTCTATTTAGGAGCAGTAAGTAGCGGGCTTTTTTTTCATTATTGTTTTCTTTTTTTTTTACGCCCTTGCACTGTCTCCTCTGCTGTAAAAAAAAAAAATCCACACAAGAGAATAAGGCCCAACACAGAAGAGTTTGCAAAAATATGACGAGGACAGCAAAGTGGGCAAAAGCAAGGTGGGATGCCGACAGGAGGAGAAAGCTGTCCTCTAACTAAACCGACCCGAAACAGTGGTGGGGGCTGGTGAAGGAACAGCAAGGCCTTATCCCCCAGGAACGTATCCCGCCCCTGAGGAAACCTGACGGAGACCTGGCCATCACCAGCCGGGAAAAGGCTGACCTGCTGGCCTGTCATTTCAGTCAAAAGATGACAACCCAGGAATCAGACAGGCAGCCACCCCACCCTCCCCCAACTCATCGCCTCAAGACTAGAAAGTGTGCCAGTCTCTGAGGACGCTGTCAGGAGACATCTGAGGGGCGTCAACACCAGGAAGGCGCCAGGCCCTGACAGCGTGAGTCCCTATTGCGGCGATGCTCCGATGAGCTCACCAGCCCCCTCGCCCAGATCTTCCGGCGATGCCTGCAGACCGAGGTGTGGCCTGCACAGTGGAAGGAGGCCAGAGTCACACCAGTACACAAGAAAAAAATCTAGGTCTGAGCCATGCAATTACAGGCCAATATCACTCCTCCCAATCATCAGCAAGATACTTGAGAGGATCATAGGGGAGCAACTGACATCCTTCCTCGAGGAGAACTACCTGCAGTCACGGAAGCAGTTTGGTTTTCGGAAGGGCCGCTCCATTTCCGACCTCCTCCTCCTTCTCTCAAAGGCCTGGCATGACGCCCTTGATGACGTGATTGCCCTGGACATAGCTGGCGTGTTCGACTCCGTGTGGCACCGCGGTCTGACGGCGAAGCTCCAGCAACTAGGTATCACGGGGGACCTGCTGCCTCTCCAACTACCTGTCAGGTAGGAGACTGCGTAGCAGACAACGGAAGCACGTCGACCAGCTTCCCGGTGGAGGCCTCCGTTCCACAGGGGCCAGTCCTTGGACCTATCCAGTGGAACATATACTTCAACGACCTCCTGCAAATCATCCCGGGAGCAAGCGTCTACGCCGGCGACTGCACCCTCCCCAGAACATACAAGAGGGAGGAAGTCCAGGACGTGATAGAGTCCATCAACAGAGAGTTGGCAGACATAATGGCCTGGAGAAAGAGGTGGTAAGTCAGGTTTGCCCCTGACAAAACCCAGGCCATGGTAATATCACGCTCTCGGGAGGACGCGAGGCAACTCCACGGCAGGCTGAGATTCGGGAACGACACCATCTCCCTGCAGGCCAGCGTCGACATCCTAGGCGTGGAGATGGACTCTCAGCTGCGTTTCGACCGTCACCTTGAAAGGGTTGCGCATAAAGCCTCCCAAAAGGTGACCCTCCTGCGCCGCATGAAGAATCTCCTTGACGCTGAAGGCCTGAACACCCTCTACAAGGCACAAGTCCGTCCAGTGATGGAATATGCACTTCTCACCTGGATGGCCAGTGCCCGCTGCCACCTCAACCTGCTGGACAAGGTGCAGAGGAGGGCAGAACGCATCATCAGCGGCACCCTGCACCACCGACCAAGCCAGTGGGAGAGACAGCGACGACAACAATAACAACAACAACCACACGAGTGAAGGGCAGGAGCACCCACAAATCAGCTGGACAGCCTGGAACACCGCCGCAGAGTCGCTGCCCTGACGGTGCTACACAAGACACAAGTGGGCCAAGTGCACCACCTGACGGACCTGAGGACTACCTGTAGGAGGCCTGAGCGCAGCACGAGAACGGTTCTGAGCAACGCCTCCCTCCTGGAAGTGCTAAGGGCACGCTCCAGCACCCACCAACGTGCCTTCTCCATCGCAGCGGTGGTGTGGTGGAACAACCTCACTGCTGATGTGGACGTGACATAACTGTCCACTCAGCAGATGAAGGTTGCCTCCCACAGGTGGCTCTACACCCACTGTAAAAGCGTAAATGTAGACGCTTGTAAATAATTGTAAACACTTGTAAATAATTGTATAGAATACAAATGTAATTTCGGCAGATGCTTTCCAATAGCTCCCCACTGGACGGGGGAACTTATGCTTAGGAAAAAAAAATATTGCCATGTACTAATGTACTAAACATGTGTTTAGAGAGAGAGAGAGAGAGAGAGAGAGAGAGAGAGAGAGAGAGAGAGAGAGAGAGAGAGAGAGAGAGAGAAATTACATCGATTTACATAGAAAATCAGACTACACAGACCCCTGGTCCAGACTAGGTGATCTGTCCATAAACCTAAGTGATTCTACATTAATCAGATAGCTCCAAATCTTTGCATTTCTACTCTAGGTAATATAACATTGAAGGGAATGTCGGTCGAGCTTGTTTTTAAAGGAGTCAATCGTGTTACACTGGACCACTGAAGGTGGGAGCTTATTCCATTCTCGTACAACAAAATTGGTGAAGAAAAAGAGAGAGAGAGAGAGAGAGAGAGAGAGAGAGAGAGAGAGAGAGAGAGAGAGAGAGAGAGAGAGAGAGAGAGAGAGAGAGAGAGAGAGAGAGAGAGAGAGAGAGAGAGAGAGAGAGAGAGAGAGACGCAAGAAACATTTACTTCCATTTTTATATATACTGATTTAAATATTATCGAAGTTCTATATATTGTATAGTTGGGTCGGTACTAAATAGGCGCATTTTATACAGGAAACTATACCTCCAACACCCAAGCATAATTTAGCCCAAAATATGATTGCTGCGTAGAAGCAAAAAAAATCTTGGTGCTGGAAAGAAAAAAAAAATATATATATATATATATATATATATATATATATATATATATATATATATATATATATATATATATATATATATATATATATATATATATATAAAGTTGGGATGAAACGATAAATATTTAAATTTTTACTATTTTTTTTCTCGAGGGAACACTTTTTACCTATTTTTCCTGCATTTGAACGTTGAGATTGGGATGGGAGGAAGAGGAGGAAGAGGAGGAAGAGGAGGAGGAGAAGGGAGAGAGGAAGTGTAGAGAGGAGGAGGAGGAGGAGGAAGGGAAATGATATGAAGATAGAGCAGAGAATGATGCTCCTCCTCCTCCTCCACTTCATACGCGCCGCTAATTTACCATGAACGAAGAGGAATTAAAAAATGACTTCATCTGAGTTTCTGGTTAGCCATAATGAAGCGGTTAGGGAGGAAAGTGGGGAGAGGGAGGGAAGGGGAAGTGCTTCGGCGGGCCGCATTGGGTGGGCAGTTTGAGAGAATGAAGAATGTGAAAACTGGTTGAGAGGAGAGGCATGAGATAAGGTTGACAAAAAGGTTAATTGGGGAGAGGAGAGAGATGGAATAGGGGAGTGAGTTGGAAGGCAGAAAGAAGAATGATGGATGGATAAATTAGTTGGGAGGAAAGAGCTAAGGCTGAGAGAATGGAATAGGGAGGAAGAGGAGATGGATGGAAGAGGATGGCGGGTGAGAGGACGAAGAGAGGAACGATCTAGGTGGAGAATGAGGTAAGTGAGGCGTGGGCAGGGGGATTCATGAAAGCAAAGGCGAGTTGGAAAAGTTGAATCAGTAAAAGAGGATTGGGTGAGAGGAAGAGCATGAAAGCTGACGGAAAGGAGGAAGAGAAAGACTGATTTTTTATGAAGATAGGCAGGGGAGGAAAGGAGTGCGGGAGATGATGAAGATGGGGGGGTGAGTAATACTTATGTAGTACATGTAGAGGATAGATGGATGGAAGAAGACTAAAGGGTAGGGGTGAGAGGGGAAAAGGGAAGAATAAGGAGATGGAGGTAGTTAACTTAAATGAGAGACGATCAGGGAAAGGGAAGGAAAGACAGCTGGAAAAGTGAGTTGAGAAAATGGGACTGATTGGCAGGGAACGATGAAAGGGAAGATTTGAAGAGGAATGATTACAGGATGAAGGAGGAGGGGGGAAAGTATGCTGTATAAAAAGGGAAAGAGGCAAGAAAGGTGAAAATGGGGAGTTCACCGACAATTTAATATATTATTATAAATTACTTATTATACTAAAAATATCTATACAACAGCTAAGGCTTTTTTTTTTTTTTCTTTCTCGTTGGTGAGACTTTGCTAAAAGTATTTATCGAGACGGTCTTGATGGCGAGAGCAGCCGGGAAAGTGTAGTAACCGGGCAAAAGTGAGAAGAAGAAAAAGAAAAAAAAAAAGAAAACGAAAAAGAAAAAGACGGAGACGAAGACGAAGACGAAGACGAAGAAGAAGAAAAAGAAGAAAAAGAAAAAGAAAAAGAAAAAGAAAAAGAAGAAGAAGAAGAAGATTTACAAAGATTTTACATAGAAAATCAAACCACACAGACCCCAAGGTCCAGACTAGGTGGTCTGTCCTTAAACCTAAGTGAATCTACACTAATCAGATGGCTCCAAAACGTTGCTTTTCTACTCTAGTTAATATTAAGTTCAAGGAAGTGACGGTCGAGCTTGTTTTTAAAGGAGTCAATCGTGTTACACTGGACCACTAATGGTGGGAGCTTATTCCATTCTCGCACTACAGCGTTGGTGAAGAAAAATTTGGTGCAGTCTGAATTTACTTGTCTACATTTGACTTTTATGCCATTGTTCCTCGTTCGCAAAGTGTCATCGATCATAAACAATTTTGTTCTGTCTACACTCGTGAAACCATTAAGTATTTTAAAACATTCGATCAGTTTTCCTCGGAGGCGACGTTTCTCAAGAGAGAACATGTTAAGGGTGGAAAGCCTTTCTTCGTAGGATTTGTTGCGCAATGAAGGGATCATTTTTGTTGCCCGACGCTTCCTTCCTTCCTTTAAGATTGATCCTGGGTAGCCCCAGGGGAAACGGGTCCTAGTCTATGGACGGCCCGTTAAGTGGACTGCATGAAGATTTAGCGAGGGGGCGGGTATCGTTGGACGAGCCGTTCCAGGGCCGCCTCTCCTAAGTGGAAGAGGAGCGCAGGGGCAGAGTGTCCCTCAGGGTTGGGGGCCAGGTCTCTTGTGAGCGGGCATTCTAAGATATAATGTAGCAGCGGGCAATCTTGCTCCTCGTCGCAGTGGTCACATTCCCTCCACCTGACGTCTTCAGGATCGAGCTCTGAGAAGCATTTGTAGCCTAGACGCAGGCGGTGCAGCTGGACACTGATAGGCCGAGGGTAGGGGACAGCTAATCGCCAGCGTCCCATGTCCGTAGCGGCCGCGTACCAGCAGCCTGATGGGGAGCCCTCAGTAACACAATGCTCCAGCGCAGCAGCGATGCTTCGCCCGGCATTCGACAGCAAGGTGGTGCGGAGGTGGCTGAGACTGGGCGGCAGGTGGATGTTGACTCAGAGACTGCCGTGTCGGGTGCTGCCTCACGTTCCACTGATCGCCTCATCACCTCCATCTGGCGGACTCTGGGGGCCTTAGAGGCCGACGCGCAACACTTCGCCGCTGCATCAGCTGCCTCGTTGCCCACAACACCCGAGTGGCTTGGCAACCAGACAAGTGTTGCGCGTCGGCCTCTAAGGCCCCCAGAGTCCGCCAGATGGAGGTGATGAGGCGGACGTTGTCAACAATGTTGTCCCGGTCGATGGCCTGAAGGGCAGTCATAGAGTCCGAGTAGACGATGACAGGCCCCGCTGCCGATTCTTCAGCGTGGAGGAGGGCCATCGAGACGGCTGCCAGTTCCGCTTGCGTGGAGGAGCTTCCATCGGGAAGGCGGAAAAGGGCACTCTCCCCCACTCACAAAAGCAGCCCCAACAGCCCCTTCAGGTGGTGAATGGAGCCGTCGGTGTAGTACACAGCGGCACGGGGAGGCAGCGCACCAGCGACACGCCCCAAAGCCTCGCACCGAAGCTCCTCGGCGGAAAGGAGTGCTTTCTTAGCAGGAAGGGGCCGGAGAGATAGAAGAAAGGAGCGGGGTCTCCAGGGAGGAGGGGGAACATAGGTCGGCACTGGGAGGTCAAGGGGCGCTGTTAACATGTGCGCCAGTCCGTGCTCGCTGATAACCCGGGCGACGCCGGACTGCCACGTCTGCCGCCGAAAGAGGAGTGGGTCATGGTGGAGAGACCGTCTAACTCGCTCAGCAAGGGGAGCCGTCTCCGCGCTGCGTAGCAGGGTGACGATGTGGCCCACACCGAGCTGCTTGACACGCTCGGCGACGCAGCAGATGAAGGCCTCCACCCGCAGACACACGCATTTCGTCCAGCGGGGGGTGCCGAGCAGGGTTCGGAGAGCGCAGTTCTGTGCAGTCTCGAGCGGGTCCAGGGAGGAGGGAGGTGGCGTGAAGAGACATGGAGCAGCGTAGTCAAGGCAGGACCGGACTGCGCTCACATAAAAGGAGCGCAGAACGCGGTCCCCCGCCCCACAAGAGGGACTCGCCATGGCCCGCATGACGTTAATGCGAGACATCATCTTCGCCCGGACGGAGGCTATGCAGGGCTTAAAGGAAAGGCGGGAGTCGAGGAGCATGCCCAGGTAGGTGAACTGAGGGACCCAAGGCACGGGGACGGCTTCGATGTAGAGGGGGTCAGGGGGAAGGACATAACCAAAGGCCATTGCCTTCGACTTGGCCGGGTTGGGCACGAGGCCAAGCTCATTGCAGGAGGCAAGGAAGCGGCGGAGCATGGCGCGGGCCCGAGCCACGTGGTTGGGTCCTGAGGCGACGATTGCGATGTCGCGTAGCTCAGGACCCAGGCCTGCCCGTTCCCCTGGAGGCGTACGAGCTGCTCCACCAAGAGGTTGAAGAGAAGAGGGCTGAGAATGCCCCCTTGCGGCGTCCCGTTTTCGAAGTCCTTCGAACTTGAGGAAGTGCCCTGGAAGCGGACCGTCGCCGTCCGACCCTGCAGGTACTGCCCGACCCAGCTGAGAAGAAGACCGTGCACGCCCTTCGCCTCCAAAATTGAGAGAATGGCCGGAGTGGAGGCCATCTCGAAGGCCTTCTCGATATCGAGAAAGACCACCACTGCCTTGCCGCCAACAACTCCCAACAGGAGAGTTGACACACAGTCTCGCGTGCCTTTGCCCCGGCGAAAAGCGAAGAGATGGCGATGAAGGGGACCCAGTGCCCACTCGAGACGAGCGAAGAGGACCCGCTCCATCGTCTTGCCCAGGCAGCTGATGAGGGAGATGGGGCGGTACTGCGTGGCATCCCCTGCCTTCGGGATGGGGACAATGGTAGCGGTCTTCCAGGCAGCGGGGACAGTGCGAGAGGCGTAGGAGGCGTTGAAGAGGTGGATTATCTCCGCTTCCATGGCGGGACCAGCATTGCGAAGCATGGAGTAGCTGATCTTGTCCTCCCCTGGCGAGGTATTGCGGCCCGGAATAGCACGCCGGAGCTCATGGACGAGGATGGCAGCGTCCGCTGGATGTGGCAGGAGGCAAGCCCGCTGGTACGCCAGCCACCTTCCAAGGTTTTCCCGGCGTTGCCTCAGTTGGACAGCAGGGGGGAGACGAGGGGAGGCAGAACGGGAGGCAAAGAGTTCGGCGAGGCGTTCAGCCTCCTCCCGAGGCCGGGGGTGAAGCGCCGGCCTAGTAACGGCCCCTCGGCTAATGGAGCGAATCTTTCGCCAGAGGAGGGAAACAGGCGTGGCGGAGTCGAGGGAAGCGCACCAGGCGAGCCAGCGCTCCTCCTTCACCCGGTCGGTCATCACCCTGGCTATGCGGACCGCTCCCCGCAGGAGGCGTCGAGTCTCCTCAGTGTTATGGCGGCGGTTGAGCCTCCTCGTCATGTTGACGCGGTGGTTTACCTCCCGTACGTCCTCGTCATAGTACCACCTGTCCCTGTGGTGGAAAGTGGGTCGCCGGGAGACGGGTATGGCGGAGTCCGCCGCGGAGTGGAAGGCGGCGACCAGGCGGGCCTCGGCAGCGTCAACCTCGGCAGGGCGGGGAGTTTCGGCCAGGTGGGTGGTGAGACAGTGGCGGAATTTATCCCAGTCAGCCCTGCGGAGATTCCAGCCAGGAGGACGGGGAGGAAGAACAGGCGGCAGGACGGGGAGGGTGACCACGGAGGCGATGTGGTCGCTCACAAGGTGGTGGTGGAGCGACCATGTCGCGTCTACCCCTAAGGGCCTCGACACAAAGGAGAGGTCTAAGACTCCCCCCGCTAGGTGTGTCGGCTCACCAGTGTTAAGGAGGGACACCCGAGGGGTCTCGTCGAGGGTGGCAGATAGGAGGCGCCCTGCCCGGTTGCGCCTGGCATCTCCCCATCGTTCGTGGTGAGCGTTAAAATCTCCCCCGATGAAGGTGGGCTCCTCGCTGGCAACCGTGAACATCTCACCAAAGTCGGGCTCCTCCGCCGCCGGCCCACAGTAGACGCAATAGAACGTCAGGCGCGTCCGGGCAAGCGCGATGGTGACCGCCAGTACCTCCACGCCGTCGCCGCAAGCCACGGGGTGACGCACTCGAGAACAAGGAAGTGAATCTTTGACCAAGATACCACACCCGCGTGTCTGACCGGCCACGGCAGGGAGGTAAAAAGACTGGTATCCCCGGAAGAAGGGCACGCGCTGCTCTGGAAGAAGCGTCTCCTGCAGGAGAACCACATCCAAAGACTCTCGCGCCATCGCGGCACGCAGGAGGTTGGACCTACCGCGGATGCCACAGATGTTCCATTGTAGGACCGTGAGGCGGTGGGCATCTACATGGACAGCTTCCTGGAGCGCGGGTCCCGGTCCACCACCGGCCGGGTCGGCAGCCCGCCCGCGTTCAGGGAGGTGGGAGCAGGGGGCGGTGCTGTCCGACGCTGAACACCTTCTAATTTAGCAATGTTCTTTGCATGGTGAGGAGACCAAAACTGTACCGCATACTCCAAGTGGGGTCTGACTAAACTATTGTAGAGCGGAAGTATTGCATCTTTATTCTTGAATAAAAAGTTTCTTTTAATGAAGCCCAACATTCTGTTCGCTTTATTTGCTGCATCGATGCATTGATGTGAGAATTTGAGGTTTGACGCGATTTTGACCCCCAGGTCCTTAACGCATTGAACGCTTGTGAGTTTAACGCCGCACATTTCGTAATCGAACTTCTTATTTCTTGTTCCAACTTGAAGGACCTGGCATTTGTCTACGTTAAAGGGCATCTCCCATCTATACGACCAGGCTGAAATTTTTGTGCAAACCCTCTTGGAGGCTTTGCCTGTCTTCATCAGTGAGAACCGAGTTACCAATCTTTCTGTCGTCTGCAAATTTACTAATGCGATTATTGAGTCCAACATCCACGTTGTTAATGTAAATAATGAAGAGAACTGGGCCAAGAACCGAGCCCTGAGGGACGCCACTAGTGACCAGCGCCCACTCTGAGTTAAATCCGTCAATCACCACTCTTTGTTGTCTGTTGCTCAACCAATTCGCGATCCATTGGTTTACTTGACCGTCAATACCTATTTGTTTTAATTTATAAAGTAATTTATGATGTGGGACTTTATCAAACGCTTTCTGGAAATCAAGATAGACTACGTCCAATGATTTGGTTACGTCATAAACTGAGAAGAGGTCGTTATAAAAGGTCAATAGGTTTGATAGGCAGGATCTTTTGTTACGGAGCCATGTTGTGAATTCCCAATCAACCATAGAACACGGTCGTGGGTAATAGTACTATAACACGGTCATGGGGTATACTGAACCCCATTTTGGCAAATAAAAAAAAAATAGTTGTAATCAAAATTTAATAAATCTGAAAAAAGTACAAGAAAATACAACGTTTCTACTTTCATTTCACCTGAGATTTAAGTTAATACTGTGGCAAAGTGAATATGTAAGGGGCAACTCAAAAAAGTACTAAAAATTGCAAAATTTGCTACATTACGTAACTAAAAAAAATATGAAAAATCTAAAACTACAGCTGAAGTCTTGAGCGATGACCCACACACACCCAGGTCGTAGGAGCCTCAGCTATGGGAATTACAACCTCCTGGTAGCAACACATACTGTACGGGAGAGCGTCAAAAAAATGGTATTTTTTATAAGTGAAAAAATAATGATTGTGCAAGTAATTTTTTTTTATCGCAGTATCGTTGTCTATAAACACTAAATGATCGAAAAATTATAAGATTTATGTTTTGATGGGGTAGGAGGGGCAGCATGGTGGACAGAGGAGGGCGAGGGAGTAGGCAGGGAGGGGTCTTGGGGTGGGGGGTCAATGGAAGTGGAAGGGTGTCGTGGTAGGCCGACGAGCTGGCTACCACTTGCTTTGTGAAGTGTTGATGTACCTCTTTGTTTCTTACTTGCCCTCATCTGAAACTCCATTTTATCAAACTCCTCACTATCCTCATCAGATGATGTGGGCTGCTCATAATTTTTGTCAATATCTGAGTCATTAATCCAATTACTTTCCACATTATCCTCTTCATTTTCACTTTCACTTGCCGGTAATGAAGTTATATCTGATAAACCGGTCTTATTCATTATGTCCTGCAATTGTTCATCAGTTAAACTCTTCCGAGAAAATCAAATAACACATGGCTTATCACGAGCGTGGGGCCTACTCAGTCAATGTATGTTTATACGTTCTCACGTTCCTAAGGTATATTCGTACGGTAACACTGTTCTGGGTATACCTTACCCCAATACATTTGCACAGTCACACGGTTAGGGGATATATATAATACCCATACATTTTTGTACGTTATCACGGCACTCGGGTATATAATACCCACACAGTTTTGTACGTTATCACGGCACTGGGGTAAAGTACACCCGACGCACCCACCACGCGGCCCCACGAGCGCACAAGCACCGAGACACTGCCTTCAACAACAACACCACCAAGCCAACTGAAGCTATAGTGAGACCCACGTGGCTCACTTCACGCACCACGCGGCGCCCACATGAAACAAAGAGCGTCGGTATCAGATACCCCATGACCGTGTTCTAAGGTTAATGAGTGGCTTTCGAGGTAACTCACAATTTTGTCTCTAATTATACTCTCAAGTACCTTACCTACAATTGAAGTTAGACTAATGGGTCGGAGTTACCTGGTATTTTTTTGTCTCCTTTCTTAAAAATCGGTGTCACGTTAGCCTTTTTCCAATCCGAAGGGACGATGCCTTGTCGCAAGGACATATTGAATACGGTTGTGAGGGAGGAGACTATTTCGCTCTTTGTTTCTTTAAGCAGTATAGGATATACTTTAACGGGTCCGGGACTTTTATTTGTTTTAAGCGAATGGAGAGCTTTAAGGACTTCATCGGTTGTTATTTCAAAATTAGGCAATGCATGCTCGAGATTTACATTAGTACTGGTGTTGGTGGTAGAGGGAGGGAGACTGTTAGTATTAAACACCGAGGAAAAATAATTGTTTAAGAGGTTTGCAATGTGTTGGCTGTCAGTCACTAGTGCACCATCGCTGTTTGTTAAAGGTCCAATTCCACTTCTGATCACCTTTCTGTTGTTTATGTAACTGAAGAAAGATTTCGGATTATTTTTACAGTTGGCTGCAATATTTTCTTCATATCTACGCTTTGCCTGACATACTAATATTTTTACTCGTCGCCTGGCATCGTTATAAAGTCTAATATTTTCGGGCGTGCTTTGTTCTTTCTTTAACCTGTAAAACAATTTTCTCTCCTTGACTGAGTGTTTAATTTCACTATTAAACCAAGGTGGGCTTTTATTAGTGTTAATTCGCTTCTCGCACAAGGGGACGAATGTGTTCTGCTGAGTGAGTAAGTGATTTTTAAAGGCTTCCTCTACATTGCCGTCATCTGATAGTTGTATTTGTTAGTTTTTGTCAGATTTCTACGAAGTTAGCTCTTTTGAAATTGGGCACCTTTACTTTATTTTCAGTCACTGATGTTTGAGCTCTAATGTCATCGCGCACTAATTTATGATCGCAAGAACCGAGGTGTTCTCCTACCGTGACATTACTGACTAGATTATCTTGGGTCGTTATAACAAGGTCAAGTATGTTATTTTGTCGAGTTGGTTTCTTCTAGAAATTCGGTCATTCTATGTGACTCGCTTTCTGCACCTGACAGTGTCGCCCAGTCGATATGCGGGAGGTCAAAGTCTCCTAATATCAGTGAATCGTTGTTATAAAGTGACTGCCTTAAGACGCTGTACATTTCAAGGTCGTCATCGAGTGATTGTCCGGGAGGCCTGTAGGTGACAGATATATTTAAATTGACTTTTGCAATGTTTACTCGCACGCACAAATGTTCAACGTTACTGTCTCTTGGTGTTTTGTCAGTGGGTTGCAAATAGCTTTTGACAAAAAGGGCGACGCCACCGCCTCTACGGTTTACACGAGGAGGAGAAGAAAAAGAAGAAGAAAAAAAAAAAAAAAAAAAAAAGAGAAGAAAAAGAAGAAAAAGAAGATACGGTTTACACGAGGAGGAGAAGAAGAAGAAGAAGAAGAAGAAGAAGAAGAAAAGAAAAAAAAAGAAAAAGAAGAAGAAGATGAAGAAGAAAATGAAGAAAAAAAGAAAAAAAAAAGAAGAAAAAGAAGAAGAAGAAAAAGGAGAAGAAAAAGAAGAAGAAGAAAAAGAAGAAAAAGAAAAAGAAAAAAAAAGAAGAAGAAAAAGAAGAAGTAGAAAAAGAAGAAGAAAAAGAAGAAAAAGAAGAAGAAAAAGAAGAAGAAAAAGGAGAAAAAGAAGAAGAAAAAGAAGAAGAAGAAGAAAAAGAAGAAGAAGAAAAAGAAGAAGAAGCAAAAGCTGAAGAAGAAAAAGAAGAAGAAAAGAAGAAGAAAAAGAAGTAGAAAAAGAAGAAGTAGAAAAAGAAGAAGAAAAAGAGAAAGAAAAAGAAGAAAAAAAAGAAAAAGAAAAGGAAAAAGGAAAAAGGAAAAGGAAAAAGGAAAGGAAAAAGGAAAAAGAAGGAGGAGATTTACATACATTTACATAGAAAATCAGGCCACACAGACCCCATGGTCCAGACTTGGTGGTCTGTCCTTAAACCTAAGTGATTTTACATTAATCAGAAGACTCCAAAACGTTGCATTTCTACTCTAGTTAATATTACGTTGAAGGAAGTGACGGTCGAGCTTATTTTTGAAGGAGTCAATCGTGTTGCACTGGACCACTGATGGTGGAAGCTTATTCCATTCTCGCACTACAACGTTGGTGAAGAAAAATTTGGTGCAGTCTGAATTTACTTGTCTACATCTGAGTTTTAAGCCATTGTTCCTCGTGCACAAAGTGTCATCGATCATAAACAATGTTGATCTGTCTACATTCGTGAAACCATTAAGTATTTTAAAACATTCGATCAGTTTTCCTCGGAGGCGACGTTTCTCAAGAGAGAACATGTTAAGGGTAGAAAGCCTTTCTTCGTAGGATTTGTTGCGCAAGGAAGGGATCATTTTCGTTGCCCGACGCTGAACACCTTCTAATTTAGCTATATCCTTTGCATGGTGGGGAGACCAAAACTGTACCGCATATTCCAAGTGGGGTCTGACTAAACTGTTGTAGAGCGGGAGTATTACATCTTTATTCTTGAATAAAAAGTTTCTTTTAATGAAGCCCAACATTCTGTTCGCTTTATTTGCTGCATCGATGCATTGCTGTGAGAATTTGAGGTTTGACGCGATTTTGACCCCAAAGTCCTTGACGCATTGAACGCTTTTGAGTTTAACGCCGCGCATTTCGTAATCGAACTTCTTATTCCTCGTTCCAACTTGAAGGACCTGGCACTTGTCTACGTTAAAGGGCATCTCCCATCTATCCGACCAAGCTGAAATTTTGTGCAAATCCTCTTGGAGGCTTTGCCTGTCTTCGTCAGTGAGAACCGATTTACCAATCTTTGTGTCGTCTGCAAATTTACTGATGCGGTTATTGAGTCCAACATCCACGTCGTTGATGTAAATAATGAAGAGCACTGGGCCAAGAACCGAGCCCTGAGGGACGCCACTAGTGACCGGCGCTCTCTCTGAGTTAAATCCGTCAATCACTACTCTTTGTTGTCTGTTGCTCAACCAATTCGCAATCCATTGGTTTACTTGACCGTCAATACCTATTTGTTTTAATTTGTAAAGTAATTTATGATGCGGGACTTTATCAAACGCTTTCTGGAAATCAAGATAGACTACGTCCAGTGATTTGGTTACGTCATAAACAGTGAAGAGGTCGTTATAAAAGGTTAATAGGTTTGATAGGCAGGATCTTTTGTTTCGGAAACCATGTTGTGAGTCCCCAATTAATGAGTGGCTTTCAAGGTAATTCACAATTTTGTCTAATTATGCT
This sequence comes from Eriocheir sinensis, assembly GCF_024679095.1. Lineage (NCBI taxonomy): Eukaryota > Metazoa > Arthropoda > Malacostraca > Decapoda > Varunidae > Eriocheir > Eriocheir sinensis. Next base: position 42,515 of record NW_026112118.1, read on the forward strand.
CTCAAGTAGCTTACCTACAACCGAAGTAAGACTAATAGGCCTGTAATTACCTGGTACTTTTTTGTCTCCTTTCTTAAAAATCGTTGTCACGTTAGCCTTTTTCCAATCTGAAGAGACGATGCCTTGTTGCAAGGACATATTGAATACGGTTGTGAGGGAGGAGAGTATTTCGCTCTTTGTTTCTTTCAGCAGAGTTGGATATACTTTGTCAGGTCCAGGACTTTTATTTGTTTTAAGTGATTTGAGGGCTTTGAGGACTTCATCGGGTTTTATTTCAATGTTAGACAATGCATGCTCGGGATTTACATTAGTACTGGTGTTGGTGGTGGTGGTGGGAGGACTGTTATTATTAAACACCGAGGAAAAGTAATTGTTTAATAGGTTTGCAACGTGTTGGCTGTCAGTCACTAGTGCACCGTCGCTGTTTGTTAAAGGTCCAATTCCACTTCTGATCGCCTTTCTGTTGTTTATGTAACTGAAGAAGGATTTCGGATTATTTTTACAGTTGGCTGCAATATTTTCTTCATATCTACGCTTTGCCTGACGCAGTAATCTGTTTACTTGTCGCCTGGCATCATTGTAAAGTCTAATGTTTTCGGGCGTGCTTTGCTCTTTCTTTAACCTGTAATACAATTTTATCTCCTTGACTGAGTGTTTAATTTCGTTATTAAACCAAGGTGGACTTTTATTAGTGTTAATTCGCTTCTCGCACAAGGGGACAAATGTGTCCTGCTGAGTGAGTAAGTGATCTTTAAAGCTTAGCCAGGCGTCCTCTACATTGCCGTCATCTGATAGTTGCATATCTATTAGTTTTCGTCGGATTTCTACGAAGTTGGTTCTTTTGAAATTGGGCACCTTTACTTTATTTTCAGTCACCGATGTTTGAGCTCTAATGTCAACACGCACTAGTTTATGATCGCAGGAACCGAGGTGTTCTCCTACCGTGACATTACTGACTAGGTTATCTTGGGTCGCTATAACAAGGTCAAGTATGTTATTTTGTCGAGTTGGTTCAGAAACCATTTGGCTTAGATAATTTTCCTCTAGAAATTCGATCATTCTATGGGACTCACCTTCTGTACCCGACAGTGTCGCCCAGTCGATATGGGGAAGGTTAAAGTCTCCTAGTATCAGAGAGTCGCTGTTATTAAGTGATTGCCTTAAGAAAGGAGAAGGAGGAGAAAGAGAAGGAGAAGGAAAAGGAGAAGGAGAGGGCGAAGGAGGAGAAAGAGAAGGAGAAACATGATAACAACAAAATCATATTGTCCATAATTATAAACTGCTTCCGTGCTGACACCCTGCCTGGTCAAACTCTTTCGCCTCGGCCTCAACATCTACGTTTCCTTCCTGCTGGAAGTACGCCTTCATATAGCCTGTACCTAAGAAGGGTGACCGTTGCAATCCCTCAAACTACCGCTCTATAGCTTTACTTTCCTGTCTATCTCAAGCTTTTGAATCAATCTTAACCGAAAGATTCAAAGGCACCTTTACACTTCTGACCTTAAATCTAATCAACAGTATGGGTTCCGCAAGGGACGTTCTACCGGCGATCTTCTTGCTCTCTTAACTGACTCTTGGTCATCCTCTCTTAGTCGTTTAGGTGAAATTTTCTCAATTGCGCTAGACATATCGAAAGCTTTCGATAGTCTGGCACAACTGTTTGCTTTCTAAACTGCCCTCTTTCGGACTCCATCCTTCTCTCTATTCCTTTATCTCCAGTTTCCTTTCCGGCCGTTCTATCTCTGCTGTGATAGACGGTCACTGTTCTTCCCCTAAACCTATTAACAGTGGTGTTTCACAGGGCTCTGTCCTATCACCCACTCTCTTCCTGTTATTCATCAATAATCTTCTTTCCATAACAAACTGTCCTGTCCACTCATACGCTGACGACTCCATTCTGCAATATTCAACTTCTTTCAATAGAAGACCCTCTCAACAGGAATTACAAGACTCCAGACAGAAGGCTGCAGAATGCTTAACCTCAGACCTTGCTATCATTTCCAATTAGGGTAAAAGAAACTTTTTGTCCTTCAATGCCTCAAAAACCCAATTTCTCCACCTATCAACTCGACACAATCTTCCAAACACTTATCTCCTATTCTTCAACAACACTCAGCTGTCACCTTCTTCAACACTAAACATCCCCGGTCTATCCTTAACTCAAAATCTTGACTGGAAACTTCACATCTCTTCTCTCACTAAATCAGTTTCCTCGAGGTTGGGCGTTCTGTATCGTCTCCACCAGTTCTTCTTCCCCGTACAGTTGCTATCCATATACAGGGGCCTTGTCCGCCCTCGTATGGAGTATGCATCTCACGTGTGGGGGGGCTCCACTCACACAGCTCTCTTTGACAGAGCTCTTCGTCTTATCAGCTCTCCTCCTCTTACTATTAGTCTTCTACCAATTAAATTCCGCCGCCATGTTGCCTCTCATTCCACCTTCTATCGATATTTTCATGCTGACTGCACTTCTGAACTTGCTAACTGCATGCCTCCCCCCTCCCGGGGCCTCGCCGCACACGACTTTCTACTCAAGCTCATCCCTTTACTGTCCAGATCCCTTACACACGAGTTAACCAGCATCTTCACTCTTTCATCCCTCACGCTGGTAAACTCTGGAACAATCTTCCTTCATCTGTATTTCCTCCTGCCTACGACTTGAACTCTTTCAAGAGGAGGGTATCAGGACACCTCTCCTCCCGAAATTGACTTATCTTTCGACCATTCCACTGAACGCTTTATACAGGAGCAGTGAGTAGCGGGCTTTTTTTTTTTCATTATTGTTTCCTTTTTTTGCCCTTGAGCTGTTTCCTCCGCTGTAAAAAATAAAATAAAATAAAATAAAATAAAATAACAACAACAAAAAGCTTTACGCAACGTAAGCTTCTGCCTGAAAATTTAAGGTTCTGAGGCTCACCTTCTGTGACTTTGTCGCAGAAACCTCGGCAAAGGACACACAATGCAGGTACAAAAGAGACAAAACAACTCTACAGCTGTCATATCAGCATCTTATGGTTGGTGATAGAGTTTTGAATATCCATTTTTTTATTCACACTTATATCAGCATCTGATACTTTTGGCATGCCTGCAGATTCACATTTAAACTCTTGTCCAAAGCCATTATACGCGCCTCTTTGTGACGATTCCATAGAGACCAAATTTGCAAACATAGCATTTTTGCCTTTTGCCTGCAGAACTTTATCCACTTAGTTTCATTTTCTGTGGTAAAAATATAAAACTTTCCTATATAATATTATTCTTCAAATTATTCTTAAAATATATTTTCAATTCGAAAATGCGAGTTAATATATAACTAATAAGTTAAGACATATATAATGCCACGCTGAAAATGAGGTTTGATTTTCATTATATTTCATTTTCAGTTCATCTCTTAGGTTTGTGTGGCCTCTCACTGTAGAGATATTTACTCTACGGGCCCGGGTTTGAATCCCGGCCCAAGCAGTCGGCGTGCAGCACACCCAGCTGTTTATCCTCCCTTTCGGGTTGGTCGATAAATGGGTACCTGCGGAAACCTGGGGAAGGCAAATAGTGGCAATTTCGGATTTCAAACTGGTCCGTGTACCGGGGTAACTGGTTCTTACCTACCACAGGCACTAAGGGCCAACGGATCGGAGATGAGCACAGCAGCCATTCCGTATGCACCCACCCTATATACTTTAGGCGGATATTCTGCAAGGTAGGGTGTGCCTGAAGTGTGCACTTCAGGCATGGACTTCTCAAAGAGACAAGAGCGATATGCGTCACCTGTCACCACGTCACAGGAGCGCAGCCGAGGCCAAGACGCTCTGCCACCAGTGTGTGTGAATGTATGTCTTTGTGCATGTGTGTGTGTGTGTGTGTGTGTGTGTGTGTGTGTGTGTGTGTGTGTGTGTGTGTGATTTGTCAAAACCACGAACAGACACATAAGTGCGTCACCGACTGTATGTATGTGTGTGTGTGTGTGTGTGTGTGTGTGTGTGTGTGTGTGTGTGTGTGTGTGTGTGTGTGTAATTCACCTCTTGGTCTGCTGCGGGTCTCTCTCGAGACAGACAGCCGTTCCCCTACGGAGGAGTGCAGAGCTCATAGTACCGATCTTTGGGTAGGGCTGAGACCACTCACACACAACACACCGCGACAACGAGGTCACAATTCCTTGCCTGACTTTGCTTACCTACTCACTGCTAGGTGAACAGGGGCTACAAGTGAAAGAAGATACACCCAACTTATCTTCACCCGGCCGGGGAATCAAACCCCGGTCCTTCTGGTTGTGAGGCAGACGCTCTATCCACTGAGCTACCGGGCCGTGTGTGTGTGTGTGTGTGTGTGTGTGTGTGTGTGTGTGTGTGTGTGTGTGTGTGTGTGTGTGTGTGTGTGTGTGTGTGTGTGTGTGTTACAGTAAGGGAAACAGCTCAAGGCCAAAAAAGAAAAAAACAACTATGAAAAAAAGCCCGCAAATCACTGCTCGTGTAAAAAGAGTTAAGAGGAGTGGCCAAAAGAGAGATCAATTTTGAAAGGAGAGGTGTGTTGACACTCCCCTCTTGAAAAGATCAAATCGTGGGCAGGAGGAAGTACAGATGAAGAAAGATTGTTCCAGAGTTTACCAGTGTGAGGGATGAAAAAGTTAAGATGCTGTTTAACTCTTGCATAAGGGATTTGGACAGTATAGGGATGAGCTTGAGTAGAAAGTCGTGTGCAGCGGGGCCGCGGGAGGGGGGGGAGGCATGTAGTTAGCAAGTTCAGAAGAGCAGTCAGCGTGAAAATATCGATAGAAGATAGAGAGGCAACATGGCGGCGGAATTTAAGAGGTAGAAGACTGTCAGTAAGAGAAGAGCAGTTGATAAGACGAAGAGCCTTAGACTCCACTCTGCCCAAAAGAGCTGTGTGATGCATACTCCATACGAGGTAGGACAAGGCCCCTGTATATGGATAACAACTGTGCCGGGGAAAAAACAGGCGAGACGATACAGAACGCCCAACGTCGAGGAAGCTGATTCAGTGAGAGACGAGAGGTGAAGTTTCCAGTTAAGATTTTGAGTTAAGGATAGACCGAGAATGCTCAGTGTAGAAGGTAACAGCTGAGTGTTGTTGAAGAATAGGGGATAGGTGGTGGAAGAATGTGTTGATAGATGGATAAATTAAGTTTTTGAGGCGTTGAAGGACACAAGCTTCATTGTGCCCCAATAAGAAAGGATAGCAAGGTCTGAGGGTAAGCGTTCAGCAGCTTCCAGTCTGGAGTCTTGTAATTCCTGTTGAGAGGGTCTTCTGTTGAAAGAAGTTGAAGAATGCAAAGTAGAGTCGTCGGCGTACGAGTGGATAGGACAGCTTGTTGTGGAAAGATCATTGATGAATATCAGAAAGAGAATGGGAGACAAGAGAGAGCCCTGTTGGACACCACTATTGATAGGTTTAGGGGAAGAACAGTGACCGTCTACCACCGCATAGATAGAACGGCCGGAAAGGAAACTGGAGATAAAGGTACAGAGAAAGGGATAGAATCCGTAGGATGGTAGTTTAGAAAGCAAAGAGTTGTGCCAAACCTTTGCGAAAGCTTTCGATATGTCTGGTGCAACTGAGAAAGTTTCACCGAAACAGCTAAGAGAGAATGACCATGAGTCAGTTAAGAGAGCAAGATCACCAGTAGAACGTCCCTTGCGGAACCCATACTGGCGATCAGATAGAACGTCAGAAGTAGATAGATGCTTATGAATCTTTCGGTTAAGGATTGATTCAAAAGCTTCAGAAAGGCAGGAAAGTAAAGCTATAGGATGGTAGTTTGAGGGATTGGAACGGTCACCCTTTTTAGGCACAGGCTGTATTTAGGCGTACTTCCAGCAGGAAGGAATGGTATTTGTTAACAGGCAGAGACAAGAGTTTGACCAGGGAGGGTGTCAGAACGGAAGCACAGTTCTTAAGGACAATAGGAGGCACTCCATCAGGCCCATAAGCCTTCTGAGGAGGGAGCATAGGAAACATCATTCTAAAGAATCTTAATATCAAGCATAGTGGACTCAGAGGGGGATGACTAGGAGGAATATGCCCAGAATCTTCCAGAGTGGAGTTTTTAGATAAAGTTTGAGCGAAGAGTTCAGGCTTATAGGCAGATGTGACGGTGGTGTTGTCGTCAGGATTAAGGAGAGGAAAGAAAGATGAGGTGAGATTGGAGGAGGTATTTTTGTCTAGGTGCCACAAGTCTCTGGAAGAATTAGAAAAAGCAAGGTTGTAGCATTTTCTGCTGATGAAAGTATTTTTGTTGAGTCGAAGAATAGATTTGGCATGATTCCTGGCAGAAATGTAATGATCATGATTAGCGGGAGTGCGAAGGCTCTGGTGCCTTTAGTGAGCTGCCTCTCAATCTTTGATAGCAAGAGAGCAGGCGTGATTAAACCAAGGCTTTTTAGCATGAGGGGTATAGAAAGTACGTGGAATGTGTGCCTCCATTCCAGAGACAATCACCTCAGTGATGCGCTGGGCACACACAGATGGGCCTTTCTCCTGGAAACAGTAATCATTCCATGGGAAAACGGAAAAGTACATCCTCAGGTCATCCCACAGAGCGGAAGCAAAATACCAGAAGCATCGCCTCTTCGGTGGGTCCAGAGGCTGTACTGGAGCATTAGGACATGATACAGAAATAAGGTTGTGATCGGAGGAGCCCAACGGAGAGAACAGTTTGACAGAGTAAGCTGAAGAATTTGAGGTTAGGAAGAGGTCTAGAATGTTGGGCGTGTCTCGAAGACGGTCGGAAATACGTGTAGGGTGCTGAACCAACTGCTCTAGATCATTGAGGAGAGCAAAGTTGTAGGCTTGTTCACCAGGATGGTCAGTGAAAGAGAATGAAAACCAAAGCTGGTGGTGAACATTGAAATCTCCTAGGATGGGGATTTCAGCGAAGGGAGAGTGGGTCAAGGTGTGCTCCACTTTGGAGTTCAAGTAGTCGAAGAATTTTACATAACTGGTAGAGTTAGGTGAGAGATAAACAGCACAGACGTACTTAGTAATAGAATGACAATGAAGTCTCAGCCAGATGGTGTAAAATTCTGAAGAATCAAGATCGTGGCAAGAGAGCAGGTGATGTCGTCGCGTACGTAGACCCAACATCCAGCTTTGAAATGAAAGTTAGGATAGAGGTAGTAGGAGGGAACAGAGTAGAGATTGCTGTCGGTAGCCCCCGAGACCTGGGTTTCGGTGATGATGAGAAGGTGAGGTTTAGAGGAGGAGAGATGGTGTTCCACAGAAGTAAAATTAGAACGAAGACCGCGAATGTTGCAAAAGTTAATGAAGAAAAAGTTCGGAGAGCTATCAGGATACCTTTCAGGTCAAAAAACAAAACAGGGGTCCGCTCTGGGGCCATTTGTGGTCCCCCCAACCCCCCTAAGACGGGGACTCGGAGGCGTTGATAATTTTAGCCATTTTGTATTTTGATAAATTTTGAGGAAATGGTGTGTGTGTGTGTGTAGCGTGTATGTAGTGTGATGTGGAAAGTAGGAGGAATAGTCTTTAGAGAGCATGCTGAACTACTTTCTGGTGTTGATAAGACAGCAGAGAGACGGAAAGTGAGAACACAGGAAGGTCTTTGGTGGGTTGCAACGCCCTCCTCATTTCCCGTACATCCTCACCGGGAGTGGCTTATACGCCCGTTTCGGTAGGTGTCTTCCTACCTACTCCCTGTGTGTGTGTGTGTGTGTGTGTGTGTGTGTGTGTGTGTGTAATGGAGATACAAAGATATATGTAAATAAAATAATCATGTAGAGTTTTATGATTGAGCTAGCGGACAGCACGGTGAAGTTAGTGAACAGTTCAGGATAATAGTTTCCCACAAATGATGTCGCGACTCAGCGCTCGGTCTTTCACCGTTAATTAAATGGCCTTGGTTCAGTGACTAAGGAGTACCTGCAGGCGAAGGATGACCTGGTCTAGATGTGTCCGTTCAGAGCCACACTCACTGGTCATGACCGCTGCTAGACTGGCCAGGTCGCGGCGCAGGGCCTCCTCACCCCACGGCCAGTCCATGTCGTTCAAAACTTCTTCCAACATGTTGCCGAGGCCCATCACGTCGTTGGCGGGATCACCTCCCTCGTCATCCACTTCAGCACCGTACAGATCCTGCAACTTAAACTTTCGTAGCTGCACGCCTTCAACAAACTTTGACAAGCCAAAATCAATGAGGCTGGCCTCGTAACAGCCATTGTAGGTGGGTTTGGCATCCACCATCACATTGTCTTCCTTCAGGTCATTGTGCACAACACCCTTGGCGTGCACCTCCTGCAACTTTAAGGCAGCACTGTGAAATACCTGCACAACGCCTTGCCCATCCAACACCTCATCGTCCAGCAGATCCTGAAAGGTCGTCGAACCACTATAAGTCATGACGATCTTCGGATCCTCAGGTGGGCCGAGGTGAAGCAGGCGCGGCGTCCCGCCTGCCCCATCAAGGTGATGCAGCACCTGCGCTTCGTGACGGAAGTAGTGGGCATGAACGGCGCCAAGCCGAGGAATCTTAACCACAGCATCTTGCCCACCGTACATAGCCCGAAGCACCACGCCGAAGGCTCCTTCACCCAGAACATCTAAACACTCATGTTTGCGTTTTGAAGTCTCCATGTTTGATGAGAGTAAACTCTCAAGAAACAGTAGAAAAAAATTACTTATACCAAGGGGCTTCTTGCATGATTTGCCAAAACCACAAACAGACACAAAAGTGCGTCGACGACTGTGTGTGTGTGTGTGTGTGTGTGTGTGTGTGTGTGTGTGTGTGTGTGTGTGTGTGTGTCTAATTAATCATAGTCTGACCACGCGATAAACTCGTGATCGCCAGACAGTACTCTCCCTGACTGGGATCTCAGAAGTGACGGATATCTGGGTAGGGTTGAAACGTCACACCCACACACGCCCGGGAGGCAAGACACAATCCATGACTGATACCCGATACCTGTTCACTGGTGACACGGAATCAAAGACACTGCCCATCCGTCTCCATTTAGATCAGGAATCAACGCCACGACCTCTCGGTTATGAAGCGAGTGAGCTAACAACTGCCCTGCGAAGCGCTCTGTATGTGTGTGTGTGTGTGTGTGTGTGTGTGTGTGTGAAAGAGGGGGGATGAGTGGAGGTGGGTGTAATTCACCAATTTCTTGATCAGTTTAGCGGTTTACCGTGAGCGAAGCTAATTTTTCAGTTAGTGGATTGCCAATTTGCGAAGCTAACTTTTCGGTTAGCGGTGCCCACCACTGTAAATATATATATATATATTTATATATATATATATATATATATATATATATATATATATATATATATATATATATATATATATATATATATATATATATATATATATATATATATATATATATATATATATATATATATATATATATATATATATATATATATATATATATATATATATATATATATATATATATATATATATATATATATATATATATTTCTTCCCAGTGGATCCTGATGGTCGGTCCAAGGCTTCATTCCGGTAGGTCTGATGGTCAGCCCAGCCCGTTCTGGCGCAGGCAGTGTTTATAGTGGCGCCATCTTGCATTGGCTCATGCTGCCTCCCAGAGCTCATTTTGATCCTTGAATCTAGAGTCCGAATTGATAGGTGGTCTTCTGGACAGCATGTGGGTAGTATTAAGACACTCAGCGGCTGCTGAAAAATCCCAGCTTGGTGGCACCAGGCAGGATTGAACTCGTCCTCCTGAACACAGGCCGTTACTTTGACGACTCAACCACCTCATATATATATATATATATATATATATATATATATATATATATATATATATATATATATATATATATATATATATATATATATATATATATATATATATATATATATATATATATATATATATATATATATATATATATATATATATATATATATATATATATATATATATATATATATATATATATATATATATATATATATATATTTATATATATATATATATATATATATATATATATATATATATATATATATATATATAAATATATAGCTCAATAATAAAAAACATATAATAAAAAAAAATATAAAAAGGAAACAAAGAGGTGGCCGAAGAGGAAGATCAAATACAGGAGGAGAGGTGTCCTGATACCTCCTCTTGAAAAGAGTTCAAGTCGTAGGCAGGAGGAAATACAGATGAAGGAAGATTGTTCCAGAGTTTACCAGCGTGAGGATGAAAGAGTGAAGATGCTGGTTAACTCTTGCATAAAGGTTTGGACAGTATAGGGATGAGCATGAGTAGAAAGTCGAGTGCAGCAGGGGCCATGGAGGGGGGGGCATGCAGTCAGCAAGTTCAGAAGAGCAGTCAGCGTGGAAATATCGATAGAAGATAGAAAGAGGCAACATTGCGGCGGAATTTAAGAGGTGAAGACTATCATTATGAGGAGGAGAGCTGATGAGACGAAGAGCCTTTGCCTCCACTCTGTCCAGAAGAGCTGTGTGAGTGGAGCCCCCACACATGAGATGCATACTCCATACGAGGGCGGACAAGGCCCCTGTATATGGACAGCAACTGTGCAGGGGAGAAGAACTGGCGGAGACGGTACAGAACGCCCAGCCTCGAGGAAGCTGATTTAGTAAGAGATGAGATATGAAGTTTCCAGTTGAGATTTTGAGTTAAGGATAGACCGAGGATGTTTAGTGTTGAGGAAGGTGATAGCTGGGTGTTGTCAAAGAATAGGGGATAGTTGTTTGGAAGATTGTGTCGAGTGGATAGGTGGAGAAATTGTGTTTTTGAGGCGTTGAAGGACACCAGGTTCTTCTTGCCCCAATCGGAAATAATAGTAAGGTCTGAGGCTAAGCGTTCTGCAGCCTCCAGCCTTGAGTCGTTAAGTTCCTGAAGGGTGGGTCTTCTAGGTATTAAAAGAAGTTGAGTAATGCAGAGTGGAATCATCGGCGTAGGAATGGATAGGACAGTTCGTTTTGGAAAGAAGATCATCAATGAACAACAGAAAAAGAGTGGGAGATAGGACAGAACCCTGTGGGACACCACTGTTAATAGATTTAGGGGAAGAACAGTGACCGTCTACCGCGGCATAAATAGAACTGTCAGAACGGAAACAGGAGATAAAGGTACAGAGTGAAGGATAGAAACCGTAGGAGGGTAGTTTAGAAAGCAAAGATTTGTGCCAGACCCTATCAAAAGCTTTTGATATGTCCAGCGCAATAGCAAAAGTTTCACCGAAACGGCTAAGAGAGGATGACCAAGAGTCAGTTAAGAAGGCTAGGAGATCACCAGTAGAACGCCCCTTGCGGAACCCATACTGGCGATCAGATAGAAGGTCAGAAGTGGAAAGGTGATTTTGAATCTTACGGTTAAGGATTGATTCAAAAGCTTTAGATAGACAAGAAAGTAAAGCAATAGGACGGTAGTTTGAGGAATTGGAGCGGTCACCTTCTTAGGCACAGGCTGTATGAAGGCATACTTCCAGCAAGAAGGAAAGGTAGATGTTGACAGGCAGAGACGAAAGAGTTTGACCAGGCAGGGTGACAGCACGGAGGCACAGTTTTAAGGACAATAGGAGGCACTCCATCAGGTCCATAAGCCTTCTGAGGATTGAGGCCAGAGAGGGCATAGAAAACATCATTTGAAGAATCTTTATAACAGGCATAAAGGAGTCAGAGGGGGATGAGTAGGAGGAATATGCCCAGAATCGTCCAGAGTGGAGTTTTAGAAAAAGTTTGAGAGAAGAGTTCAGCCTTAGAGATAGATGAGACAGCAGTGTTGCCGTCAGGACTAAGAGTGGAGGGAAAGATGAAGAAGTGAAGTTGGAGGAGATGTTTTGGCTAGATGCCAGAAGTCACGGGAAGAGTTAGAAAGCAAGGTTTTGACATTTTCTATTAATGAAAGAATTTTGGTTAGTAGCAGAATAGATTTTGCACGATTTCTGGCAGAAATGTAAAGTTCATAATTAGCATTAGTTTGAAGGCTCTGTTATCTTTAGTGAGCTACCTATCTATCATTTACAGAACTAGAACAAGCGTGATTAAACAAATGCTTTTAGCGTGAGGAGTAGAGAAAGAACGAGAATGTATGCCTCCATTCCAGAGACAATCACCTCTGTGATGCGCTGAGCACACACAGAGGGGTCTCTATCATGGAAGCAATAATCATTCCACGGGAAATCGGAAAAGTACATCCTCAGGTCGTCCCACCGAGCTGAAGCAAAATGCCAGAAGCATCGCCTCTTCGGTGGGTCCAGAGGGTGTACAGGAGCGATAGGACAGGATGCAGAAATAAGATTGTGATCGGAGGAGCCCAACGGAGAGAACAGTTTGACAGAATAAGCAGAAGGGTTTGAGGTAAGGAAGAGGTCTAGAATGTTGGGCCGATCTCCAAGACGGTCAGGAATACGTGTAGGGTGCTGGACCAACTCCTCTAGGTCGTTGAGGATAGCAAAGTTGTAGGCTTGTTCACCAGGATGGTCAGTGAAAGAGGATGAAAGCCAAAGCTGGTGGTGAACATTGAAATCTCCTAGGATGGAGATTTCAGCGAAGGGAGAGTGGGTCAAGGTGTGCTCCACTTTAGAATTCAAATAGTCAAAGAATTTTACATAGTTGGTAGAGTTAGGTGAGAGATAAACAGCACAAATGTATTTAGTAATAGAATGACAGTGAAGTCTTAACCAGATGGTGGAAAATTCAGAAGAGTCAAGGTCGTGGGCACGAGAGCAAGTGATGTCGTTGTGCACGTAGGCGCAACATCCAGCTTTGGATTGAAATTTAGGATAGAGATAGTAGGAGGGAACAGAGTAGAGATTGCTGTCAGTAGCCTCAGAAACCTGTGTTTCGGTAAGGAAGAGAAGGTGAGGTTTAGAGGAGGAGAGATGATGTTCCACAGAATGTATATGTATTGAAATACATATACAAAATACGCATAAAATAATAATTAAATTTGAATGAAAATATATAAACAAATACACTTAAAATAACGTAAATTTGTATAAAATATATATACAAAATACACATTAAATAATGTAAATATGTATCAAAAAATATGTACAAAACACATATAGAATAATGTAAAATCGTATGAAAATAAATACACAGAATATTAGTAAAATAATGTAAATTTGTATGAAAATTAAGATGCAAAATACCCATAAAATAACGCATTTTTATAAAAAAAATATATATACCAAAACACACATAAAATATTTGAATTTGTATTAAAATAAATATACAAAATGCACATACAATAAGGTAAATTTGTATTGAAATAGATATGCAAAATACATATAAAACAATGTAAATTTGTTTCAAAATATATATACGAATACACTTAAGATAACGTAGATATCTATAAAAATATATATACAAAATACACATAAAATGAAGTAAATAAGTATAAAAAAAATGTATACAAAATACACATAAAATAATGTAAATTTTATCAAAATAACTAAACAAAATACTAATAATAGAATGTGTATTTGTATAAATATAAATATACAAAATACACATCAATTAACGTAAATTTATATGAAACTATATACAAAAATACACAAAAGTAATTAAATTTGTATAAAAATAGATATACAAAATACACATAAAATAAGCTAAATTTGAATTGAAATATATATACAAAATACATAAAATAATGTAAATTTGTATCAAAATATTTATACAAATACACATATAATAACGTAAATATTTATAAAAATATATAAACAAAATACGCATTAAATAATGTAAATACGTATAAAAAATATGTACAAAATACAAAAATAATCAAGTAATTCGTATCAAAATAAATAAACAAAGAACCAATAAAATAATGCAAATTTGTACGAGAAAACATATACAAAATACACATAAAATAACGCAAATTTCAATAAAAATATATGTACAAAAATGCACATAAAATAAAGTAAATTCGCATAAAAATATATATACAAAACACATATTAAATAATGTAAATGCGTATAAAATATGTATAGAAAATAACTATGAAATAATCTAAATTCGTATCGAATTAAATTAACAAAATACCAATAAAATAATGTAATTTTGTACGAAAATATATATAGAAAATTCACATAAAATAACCTAAATACAAATACAAATATACACATTAGATAATTTAAAACTGAATGAAATAAATATACAAAATAAACAAAAAATAAGGTAAATTTGAAATGAAATATATGAAAAAAAACATAAAATAATGTAAATTTGTATGAAAATATATATACAAATACACATAAAATAAAATAAATTTATATAAAATTTGTATCAAAATATATACGAATACACACAATAAAATAAAGTAAATTTTTATGTAAAAATATATACAAAATACACACAAAAAAAATGTAAATACGTAGAAAAAATATATATATATATATATATATATATATATATATATATATATATATATATATATATATATATATATATATATATATATATATATATATATATATATATATATATATATATATATATATATATATATATATATATATATATATATATATATATATATATATATATATATATATATATATATATATATATATATAAAATATATATACAATAATATATAAATATATATATATACAAAATACATATACAATAATGTAAAACCGTTTTGAAATATATAAACAGAATATCAATAAAATAATGTAAATTGGTATGAAAATAAAGATGCAAAATACCCATATAATAACGCATATTTGTATAAAAATATGCATACAAAAAAACAGATAAAATAATTGAATTTGTATTAAAATAAATATACAAAATGCACATACAATAAAGTAAATTTGTATTGAAATAGATATGCAAAAAACACATCAATAATGTAAATTTGTATCAAAATACATATACGAATTCACATAAAATAGAGCAAATTTCTATGAAAATATACATACAAAATACATATAAATGATGTAAATAAGTTTAAAAATATATATACCAAATACATCTAAAATAATGTAAATTCGTGTGAAAATAAATAAACAAAATTCAGATAAAATAACGTATATTTGTAGGAAAATAAATATACAAAATACACATAAAATAACGAAAATTTGTATAGAAATATATACAAAAATATACAAAAATAGTTTCAATTTATATGAAAATAGATATACAAAATACACATATAATTAGTTAAATTTGTATTTAAATACATGTACAAAATACACATAAAATAATGTAAATTTGTATGAAATGAAAACAAATACGCATAAAATAACATACATTTTTATAAAATATATATACAAAATACACATGGAATAATGTAAAATCGTATCAAAATAAATACACAGAATATCAATAAAATAATGTAAATTTGTATGAAAATAAAGATTCAAAATACCCATAAAATAAAGCATATTTTTATAAAAATACATATACAAAAATACACATGCAATAATTAAATTTGTATTAAAATTAATATACAAAAATCACATACAATAAGGTAAATTTATATTGAAAGAATATGCAAAATATTCATAAAACAATGTAAATTTTTTTCAAAATATATATACGAATACACTTAAAATAACGTAGATTTCTATAGAAATATATATATACAAAATACACTTGAGATGATGTAAATACGTATAAAAATAAATATATACAAAATAGACATTTAATAATGTAAATTTGTGTCAAAATAAATAAACAAAATATCAATACAAGAATGTGTATTTGTATGAAAATTGATATACAAAATACACATAAAATAACGTAAATTTGTATAAAATTATATACAAAAATACACAAAAATAAATATACAAAATACACATAAAAATAGGTAAATTTGTATTGAAATACATATACAAAATACACATAAAATAATGTAAATTTGAATGAAAATATATAAACATATCCACTTAAAATAACGTAAATTTGTATCAAATATATATACAAAATACACATTAAATAATGTAAATATGTATAAAAAAATATATACAAAACACAAATAGAATAATGTAAAATCGTATCAAAATAAATACACAGAATATTAATGAAATAATGTAAATTTGTATGAAAACTAAGATGCAAAATACCCATAAAATGAGGCATTTTTTTTACAAAAATATATATACGAAAATACACATAAAATATTTAAATTTGTATTAAAATAAATATACAAAATGCACATTCATTAAGGTAAGTTTGTATTGAAATATGTATGTGTAAATTCGCGTCAAAATAAATAAACAAAATATCAATAAAAGAATGTGTATTTGTATAAAAATTGATATACAAAATATACATAAAATAACCTAAATTTGTTTAAAACTATATACAAATTACACAAAAATAATTTAAATTTGGATGAAAATAAATATACAAAATACACATAAAATTAGGTAAATTTGTATTGAAATACATATACAAAATACACATAAAATAATGTAAATTTGAAGGAAAATATATAAACATATATACTTAAAATAACATAAATTTGTATCAAATATATATACAAAATACACATTAAATAATTTAAATATGTATAAAAAAAACATACAAAACACAAATAGAATAATGCAAAATCGTATCAAAATAAATACAAAGAATATTAATAAAATAATGTAAATTTGTATGAAAATTAAGATGCAAAATACCCATAAAATAACGCATTTTTTATAAAAATATATATACGAAAACACAAAATATTTGAATTTGTATTAAAATAAATATACAAAAAGCACATACAATATGGTAAATTTGTTTTGAAATAGATATGCAAAATACATATAAAACAATGTAAATTTGTTTCAAAATATATATAGTAATACACATAAAATAACGTAGATTTCTATAAAAATATATATACAAAATACACATAAAATTAAGTAAATACGTATAAAAATATGTATACAAAATGCACATAAAATAATGTAAACTCGTATCAAAATAAATAAACAAAATACTAATAAAAGAATGCGTGTTTGTATAAATATAAATATACTAAATTCACATAAAATAACGTAAATTTATATAAAACTCTATACAAAAATACACAGAAGTAATTAAATTTGTATGAAAATAGAGATACAAAATACACATAAAATAAGCTAAATTTGAATTGAAATATATATACAAAATACACATAAAATGAAATAAATACGTATAAAAAATGTATACAAAATACACATAAAATAATGTAAATTCTTTTCAAAATAAATAAACAAATTACCAATAAAAGAATGTGTATTTGCATTAATATAAATATATAAAATACACATAAAATAGCGTAAATTTATATAAAACTATATACAAAAAAAAAAATTGTGTGAAAATAGACATACAAAATCCATATAAAATAACCTAAATTTGAATTGAAATATATATACCAATTACATAAAATAATCTAAATTTGTATCAAAATATTTATACAAATACACATATAATAACGTAGATTTGTTTAAAAATATATAAACAAAATACACATTAAATAATGTAAATACGTATAAAAGAATATGTACAAAATACACAAATAATCATGTAATTCGTATCAAAATAAAAAAACAAAATACCCATAAAATAACGTAAATTTCAATAAAAATATATGTATAAAAATGCACAGAAAATAAAGTAAATTTGCATAAAAATATATATACAAAACACATATTAAATAATGTAAATGCGTATAAAAATATGTATACAAAATACCTATGAAATAATCTAAATTCGTATCGAGTTAAATTAACAAAATACCAAAAAAATAATGTAATTTTGGATGAAAATATATATATATAGAAAATACACATAAAATAACGTAAATACAAATACAAATATTCACATTAGATAATTTAAAATTTAATGAAATTAATATACAAAATAAACATAAAATAAGGTGAATTTGAAATGAAATATATGTAAAAATACAAATAAAAAATGTAAATTTGTATGAAAATATATATACAAATACACATAAAATAACATAAATTTGTATAAAATTTGTATCAAAATATATACGAATACACACAATAAAATAAAGTAAATTTTTATGAAAATAGATATACAAAATTCACATAAAAAAATGTAAAAACGTAGAAAAATATATATACAAAATACTCATAAAATAATGTAAATTCGTATCAAAATAAAAATAAAAATTACAATAAAAAAATATATATTTGTAGGAAAATATATGTACAAATTACTAATAAAATAACTAAAATTTGTATAAAAATATACACAAATATACATATAAATAATTTTAATTTGTTTGAAAATGGAAATGCAAAATACATATAAAATTAGGCAAATTTGTATTGAAATAAATATACAAAACACACATAAAATAATGTAAATATGTATGAAAATTTATAAACAAATACACATAAAATAACGTAAATTTAGATAAAATATATATACAAAATATACATTAAATATTGTAAATATGTATAAAAATATATCTACAAAATACTCATAGAATAATGTTAAATCGTATCTAATTAAATAAACAGAACATCAATAAAATAATATAAATTTGTATGAAAATAAAGATGCAAAATACCCATTAAATATCGCATTTTTTTATAAAAATATATATACCAAAATGCACATAAAGAAAATTAATTTGTATAAAAATAAATATACAAAATACACATACAATAAGGTAAATTTGTATTGAAATAGATATGCAAAATACATATAAAATAATGTAAATTTGTTTCAAAATATATATACGAATACACATAAAATAACGTAGATTTCTATAAAAATATATATACAAAATACACATAAAATGAAGTAAATACGTATAAAAAATGTATTCAAAATACACAGAAAATAATGTAAATTAGAATCAAAATAAAAAAAAGACCAATAAAAGAATGTGTATTTGTATAAATATAAATATACAAAATGCGCATAAAATAACGTAAATTTGTATAAAACTATATACAAAAAAAAAAAAGTAATTAAATTTGTATGAAAATAGATATACAAAATACACATAAAATAAGCTATATTTGAATAGAAATATAAATACAAAATACATAAAGCAATGTAAATTTGTATCAAAATATTTATACAAATACACATATAATAACGTAAATATTTATAAAAATATATAAACAAAATACGCATTAAATAATGTAAATACGTATAAAATAATATGTACAAAATACAAAAATAATCATGTAATTCGTATCAAAATAAATAAACAAAATACCAATAAAATAATGCAAATTTGTACGAGAAAACATATACAAAACACACATAAAATAACGCAAATTTCAATAAAAATATATGTACAAAAATGCACATAAAATAAAGTAAATTCGCATAAAAATATATACAAAACACATATTAAATAATGTAAATGCGTATAAAAATATGTATACAAAATAATTATGAAATAATCTAAATTCGTATCGAATTAAATTAACAAAATACCAATAAAATATTGTAATTTTGTATGAAAATATATATAGAAATTTCACATAACATAACCTAAATACAAATACAAATATACACATTAGATAATTTAAAATTGAATGAAATAAATATACAAAATAAATATAAAATAAGGTAAATTTGAAATGAAATATATGAAAAAAAACATAAAATAATGTAAATTTGTATGGCTGAGTCGTCAAAGTAACGGCCTCGTGTTCAGGAGGACGCGAGTTCAATCCCCGCCCGGTGCCACCAAGCTGGGATTTTTCAGCCGCCGCCGAGTGGCTTAAAACTACCCACATGCTGTCCAGAAGACCACCTATCAAACCGGACTCTAGATTCTAGGATCAAAGATGAGCTCTGGGAGGGCAGCATGAGCCAATGCAAGATGGCGCCACTATAAACACTCGCCTGCGCCAGAACGGGCTGGGCCGACCATCAGGACCTACCGGAAAGAAGCCTTGGACCGACCATCAGGATCCACCTGGAATAAGCCTACCGGCGCAATAGGCTGCAATTTAAAAAAAAAAAAAAAAAAAAAAAAAACATAAAATAAAATAGATTTGTATAAAATTTGTATCAAAATATATATGAATACACACAATAAAATAAAGTAAATTTTTATGAAAGCATATATACAAAATACACATAAAAAATGTAAATACGTAGAAAAAAAAAAAAATATAAATAAATATATATATATATATATATATATATATATATATATATATATATATATATATATATATATATATATATATATATATATATATATATATATATATATACAAAATACCCATAAAATAATGTAAATTCGTATCAAAATAAATAAACAAAACTATAATAAAAGAATGTATATTTGTAGGAAAATATATATACAAAACACAAATAAAATAACTAAAATTTGTATAAAAATATATACAAAAATACACAAAAAATTTTTTTATTTGTTTGAAAATAGATATGCAAAATACACATAAAATTAGTCAAATTTGTATTGAAATACATATACAAAATACACATTAAATAATGTAATATTTAATGAAAATATATAAACAAATACACATAAAATAACGTAAATTTGCATAAAAATATACAATATATATATATATATATATATATATATATATATATATATATATATATATATATATATATATATATATATATATATATATATATATATATATATATATATATATATATATATATATATATATATATATATATATATATATATATATATATATATATATATATATATATATATATATATATATATATATATATATACAAAATAAACATTAAATAATGTAAATATGTATACAAATATACATATAGAATAATGTAAAATCGTTTCGAAATATATAAACAGAATATCAATAAAATAATGTAAATTTGTATGAAAATAAAGATGCAAAATACCCATATAATAACGTATATTTGTATAAAAATATGCATACAAAAAAACAGATAAAATAATTGAATTTGTATTAAAATAAATATACAACATGCACATACAATAAAGTAAATTTGTATTGAAATAGATATGCAAAAAACACATCAATAATGTAAATTTGTATCAAAATACATGTACGAATTCATATAAAATAGAGCAAATTTCTATGAAAATATACATACAAAATACATATAAATGATGTAAATAAGTATAACAATATATATACCAAATACATCTAAAATAATGTAAATTCGTGTGAAAATAAATATACAAAATTCAGATAAAAGAACGTATATTTGTAGGAAAATAACTATACAAAATACACATAAAATAACGAAAATTTGTATAAAAATATATACAAAAATATACAAAAATAGTTTCAATTTGTATGAAAATAAATATACAAAATACACATATAATTAGTTAAATTTGTATTTAAATACATGTACAAAATACACATAAAATAATGTAAATTTGTATTAAATGAAAACAAATACACATAAAATAGCGTACATTTTTATAAAATATATATACAAAATACACATAGAATAATGTAAAATCCTATCAAAATAAATACACAGAATATCAATTAAATAATGTAAATTTTTATGAAAATAAAGATGAAAAATACCGATAAAATAAAGCATATTTTTTTTAAAAATAGATATATGAAAAAACACATAAAATAATTAAAATTAATATACAAAATGCACATATAATAAGGTAAATTTGTATTGAAAAAATATGCAAAATACAAAAAAAACAATGTAAATTTGTTTCAAAATATAAATACAAATACAAATAAAATAACGTAGATTTCTCTAGAAATATATATACAAAATACACATGAAATGACGTAAATACGTATAAAAATATATATACAGAATACGCATTAAATAATGTAAACGCGAGTCAAAAAAAAAAAAAAATATCAATAAAAGAATGTGTATTTGTATGAAAATAGATATACAAAATACACATAAAATAACCTAAATTTGTTTAAAACTATATAGAAAAAGACACAAAAAATAATTTAAATTTGTATGAAAATAAATATACAAAATACACATAAAATTAGATAAATTTGTATTGAAATACATATACAAAATACTCATTAAATAATAACTAGATTTGAATGAAAATGTATAAATAAATACACTTAAAATAACGTAAATTTGTATAAAATATATATATAATATACACATTAAATAATATTAATATGTATAAAAAAAAAATATATATATATATATATATATATATATATATATATATATATATATATATATATATATATATATATATATATATATATATATATATATATATATATATATATATATATATATATATATATATATAGATATATTTATATATAATACACAAAATATTAATAAAATAATGTAAACTTGTATGAAAACTAAGATGCAAACTACCCATAAAATAACGCATTTTTTTTTAAATATATATTACAAAATACATATAAAATATTTGAATTTGTATTAAAATAAATATACAAAATGCACATACAATAAGGTAAGTGTGTTTTTAAATAGATATGCAAAATACATATAAAACAATGTAAATTTGTGTAAAAATATATATACGAATACGCATAAAATAACTTAGATTTCTTTTAAAATATATATACAAAATATACATAAAATTAAGTAAATACGTATAAAAAATGTATACAAAATACACATAAAATAATGTAAATTCGTATCAAAATAAATAAACAAAATACCAATAAAAGAATATGTATTTGTATAAATATAATTATACAAAAACCACATAAAATAACGAAAATTTTTATAAAACAATATCCAAAAATACACAAAAGTAATTAAATATGTATGAAAATAGATATACAAAATATCCGAAAAATACCCATAAAATAAAGCATATTTTTTAAAAAATACATATACAAAAATACACACAGAATAGTTAAATTTGTATTTAAATTAATATACAAAATGCACATACAATAAGTTAAATTTGTATTGAAAAAATATTCAAAATACACATAAAACAATGTAAATTTGTTTCAATATATATATTTATACGAATACACATAAAATAACGTAGATTTCTGTAGAAATATATATACAAAATACACATGAAATGATATAAATACGTATAAAAATATAAATACAAAATACACTTTAAATAAAGTAAACTCGTGTCAAAATAAATAAACAAAATATCAATGAAAGAATGTGTATTTGTATGAAAATAGATATACAAAATACACACAAAATAACGTAAATTTGTATAAAACAATATACAAAAATACACAAAAATAATTTAAATTTGTATGAAAATTAACATAAAAATTACACATAAAATTAGGTAAGTTTGTATTGATATACATATATAAAATACACTTAAAATAACGTAAATTTGTATAAAATTTAAATATATATATATATATATATATATATATATATATATATATATATATATATATATATATATATATATATATATATATATATATATATACACATTAAATAATGCTAATATCTATTAAAAATATATATACAAAACACAAATAGAATTATGTAAAATAGTATAAAAATAAATACACAGAATATTTATAAAATAACGTAAATTTGTATATACAAAATACACATAGAATAATGTTAAATCGTTTCAAAATAAATAAACAGAATATCAATAAAATAATGTAAATTTGTATGAAAATAAAGATGCAACATACCCATATAATAACGCATATTTCTATAAAAATATATATACAAAAAAACATATAAAATAATTATATTTGTATTAAAATAAATATACAAAAATCACATGCAATAAAGTAAATTTGTATTGAAATAGATATGCAAAATACACATCAATAATGTAAATTTGTATCAAAATATATGTACAAAATATATATACGAATACTCATAAAATAGATTAAATTTCTATGAAAATTTACATACAAAATACATATAAAATTATGTAAATAAGAATTAAAATATATATACCAAATATACCTCAAATAATGTAAATTCGTATCAAAATAAATAAACAAAATTCCGATAAAATAACGTATATTTCTAGGAAAATAAATATACAAAATACACATAAAGTAACGAAAATTTTTATAAAAATATATAAAAAATACAATGTAAATTCGTTTCAAAATATATATACGAATACACATAAAATAATGTAGATTTCTATAGAAATATATATAAAATATATGAAATGATATATAAATATATATATATATATATATATATATATATATATATATATATATATATATTTATATATATATATATATTTATATATATATATATATATTTATATATATATATATATATATATATATATATATATATATATAAATATATATATATATATAAATATATATATATATATATATATGTCTATAGATAAATATACAAAATACACATAAAATAACATAAATTTGAATAAAACTATATACAAAAATAGGCAAAAAAAATTTAAATTTGTATGAAAATAAATATACAAAATACACATAAAATTAGGTAAATTTGTATTGAAATATATATACAAAATACACATAAAATAATAATCAAATTTCAATGAAAATTTATAAACAAATACACATAAAATAACGTAAATTTGTATAAAATATGTATACAGAATACACATTAAATAATGTAAATATCTATAAAAAAATATATACAAAACACAAATAGAATAATGTAAAATTGTATCAAAATAAATACACAGAATGCTAATAAAATAATATAAATTTGCATGTAAATTAAGATGCAAAATACCCATAAAATATCGCATTTTTTTATAAAAATATATATATATAAAAATACACATAAAATATTTAAATTTGTATTGAAATACATATACAAAATGAACATACAATAAGGTAAATTTGTATTGAAAGAGATATGCAAAAATACATATAAAGCAATGTAAATTTGTTTCAAAATATATATACGAATACACCTAAAATAACGTAGATTTCTATAAAAATATATATACAAAATACACATAAAATTAATTAAATACGTATAAAAAAATGTATACAAAATACACTTAAAATAATGTAAATTCGTATCAAAATAAATAAACAAAATACCAATAAAAGAATGTTTATTTGTATAAATATAAATATAGAGAATACAAATAAATTAACGTAAATTTGTATAAAACTATATAAAAAAATACACAAAAGTAATTAACTTTGCATGAAAATAGATATACAAAATACACATAAAATAAGCTAAACTTAAATTGAAAAATATATATAAAATACATAAAATAATGTAAATTTAAATCAAAATATTTATACAAATACACATATAATTTTTATAATTTTTTTATATTTTTATAAAAATATATAAACAAAATACTCATTAAATAATGTAAATACGTATAAAAATATGTACAAAATACACATATAAAAATATAATTCATATCAAAATAAATAAACAAAATACCAATAAAATAAGGTAAATTTGTATGAGAAAACATATACAAAACACACATAAAATATCGCAAATTTCTTTAGAAATATATGTACAAAAATGCACATAAAATAAAGTAAATTTGTATAAAAATATATATACAAAACACACATTAAATAATATGAATGCTTATAAAAATATGTATACAAAATACCTATCATATAATCTAAATTCGTATCGAGTTAAATTAACAAAATACCAATAAAATAATGTAAATTTGAATGAAAATATATATAGAAAATACACATAAAATAAGCTAAATACAAATACAAATATACACATAAAATAATTTCAAATTGAATGAAATTAATACAAAATAAACATAAAATAAGGTAAATTTGTAATGAAATATATGTAAAAAATACACATAAAATAATGTAATTTTGTATGAAAATATATATACAAATACACATAAAATAACATGAATTTAATAAAAATAAATATGCAAAATAAACAATAAATAATTTAAATGCGTATAAAAATATATATACAAAGTACATATAAATTAATGTAAATTCGTATCAAAATAAATCAACAAAATACCAATAAAATAATATATATTTGAATGAAAATAAATTTACAAAATACACATAACATAAATAAAATTTGATTTAAAATATATACAAAAATACCCCGAAATAATTTGAATTTATATGAAAATAGATATACAAAATACACATAAAACTAGGTAAATTTCTTTTGAAATATATTTAAAAAATAACGATAAAATATTGTAAATTTGTGTCAAAATATATCAACAAATACACAAAACATAACGTAAATTTGTATAAAATATATATACAAAATACACATTAAGTAATGGAAAAGTGTATAAAAATATATATACAAAATACACATAGAATAATGTAAAATCGTATCAAAATAAATAAACAGAATATCAATAAAAAAATATAAATTTATATGAAAATAAAGATGCAAAATACTCATAAAATAACGCATATTTGTATAAAAATATATATACAAAAATACACATAAAATAATTAAATTTGTATTAAAATAAGTATACAAAAACACATAAAATAACGAAAATTTCTATGAAAATATATATAAAAAATACACATAAAATGATGTAGATACGAATAAAAATATATATACAAAACACACCTAAAATAATGTAAATTCGTATCAAATTCAATAAACTAAATTTCAATAAAAGAGTGAATATATGTAGGAAAAAAAAATATACAAAATAATATATAAAATAACTAACATTTGTATAAAAATACATACAAAAATACACAAAAATATTTTCAATTTGTATGAAAATAGAGATACAAAATACACATAAAATTAGATAAATTTGTACTGAAATACATATACAAAATCTACATAAAATAATGTAAATTTGTATGAAAATATATAAACAAATAGACATAAAGTAACGTATATATGTATAAAATATATATAGAAAATGCACATTAAATAATGAAAATATATAAAATAAAATATATACAAAATACACATAGAACAATGTAAAATCGTATCAAAATAAATACACAGAATATCAATAAAATGATGAAAAATTGTATGAAAATAAAGATGCAAAATACCCATAAAAAAGCATACTTTTATAAAAATATATATACAAAAATACACATCAAATAATTAAATTTGTATTAAAATAAATATGCAAAATACACAAACAATTTGGTAAATTTGTATTGAAATAGATATGGAAAACACACATCAAACAATATAAATTTGTTGCAAAATATATATACGAATAAACATAAAAAAACGTAAATTTTTAAAAAAAATATATATAAAAAATACACATAAAATGATGAAAATACGTATAAAAATATATATACAAAATACACATAAAATAATGTAAATTCGTACCAAAATAAATAAACAAAATACCAATAGAAGAATGTGAATTGGTATGAAAGTAAATATACAAAATACACATAAAATAACGTAAATCTGTTTAAAACTATATACAAAAATACACAAAAGTAATTTAAACTTGTATGAAAATAGATATACAAAATATATATAAAATAAACTAAAAAATACATAAAATAATGTATATTTGTATCAAAATAATTAAACAAATACGCATAAAATAACGTAGATTTGTTTTAAAATATATAAACAAAATACATATTAAATAATGAAAATACGTTTTCAAAATTTATACAAAATACACATATAATAATGTAAATTCGTATCAAAATAAATCAACAAAATAATAATAAAAAAATGTAAATTTGTATGAAAAAATATATACAAAATACCCATAAAATAACGCAAATTTCTATAAAAATATATGTACAAAAACGCACATCAAAAACTTTAAATTTGTATGAAAACAAATAAACAAAATACACTAAAATAAGGTAAATTTGTAATAAAAAAAAGAACATAATACACTTAAAATAATGTAAATTTGTATAAAAACAACAACACAGATGCACATAAAATGAAGTAAATTTGTATAAAAAAATATATATACAAAACACACATTAAATAATGTAAATGCGTATAAAAGTATCGAAATAAATGAACAAAATACCGATAAAATGATGTAATTTTGAATGAAAATATATATATATATATATATATAGAGAGAGAGAGAGAGAGAGAGAGAGAGAGAGAGAGAGAGAGAGAGAGAGAGAGAGAGAGAGAGAGAGAGAGAGAGAGAGAGAGAGAGAGAGAGAGAGAGAGAGAAAATACACATAAAATAACGTAGATACAAATGAATATATACACATAAAATAATTTGAATTTCAATGAAAATAAATAGAAAAATAAACATAAAATAAGGCAAATTTGTAATGAAATATACATACAAAATACACATAAAATAATGTAGATTTGTTTCAAAATATATATACGAATACACATAAAATAACGTAGATTTCTATAGAAATATATATACAAAATACACATGAAGTGATGTAAATACGTATAAAAATATATACACAAAATACACATTAAATAATGTAAATTCGTGTCAAAATAAATAAACAAAATATCAATAAAAGAATATGTATTTGTATGAAAATGCATATACAAAATACACATAAAATAACGTAAATTTGTATAAAACTATATACAAAAATACACAAAAATAATTTAAATTTGTATGAAAATAAATATACAAAATACACAAAAAATTAGGTAAATTTGTATTGAAATACATATACAAAATACACATAAAATAATGTAAATATGTATAAAATATATATATACAAAACACGAATAGAATAGTGTAAAATCGTATCAAAATAAATACACAGAATATTAATAAAATAAAATAAATCTGTATGAAAATAAACATGCAAAATACCCATAAAATAACGCATTTAAAAAAAAAATATATATACCAAAATGGACATCAAATATTTAAATTTATATTTCAATAAATATAAAAAATGCATATACAATAAGGTAAATTTGTATTGAGATAGATATGCAAAATACATATAAAATAATGTAAATTTGTTTCAAAATATATATACGAATACACATAAAATAACGTAAATTTCTATAAAAATATACATACAAAATACACATAAAATGAAGTAAACACGAATAAGAAAATGTATACAAAATACACATAAAATAATGGAAATTCGTATCAAAATAAGTAAACAAAATACTAATAAAAGAATGTGTATTTGTATAGATATAAATATACAAAATACACATAAAATAACGTAAAATTGTATAAAACTATATACAAAAATAGACACAAATAATTAAATTTTTATGAAAATAGATATACATAGACATAAAATAAGCAAAATTTGAATTGAAATAAATATACAAAATACATAAAATAATGTAAATTTGTATCAAAATATTTACTCAAATACACATATAATAAGGTAAATTTTTATAAAAATATTTAAACAAAATACACATTAAATAATGTAAATACGGATAAAAAATATGTACGTAATGTAATTTTTTTTAAAAATAATGATGCAAAATACCGATAAAATAACTCATATTTAAAAAAAATTATATATACAAAAATACACATAAAATAATTAATTCTGTATTAAAATTAATATACAAAATACACACACATTAAGGTAAATTTGTATTGAAATAGATATGCAAAATACACATAAAATGATATAAATTTGTATCAAAATATATACGAATACACACAATAAAATAACGTCAATTTATATATATATATATATATATATATATATATATATATATATATATATATATATATATATATATATATATATATATATATATATATATATATATATATATATATACATAAAATAATGTAAATACGTAGAAAAATATATATACAAAATACACATAAAATAATGCAAATTCGTAACAAAATGAATAAACAAAATTCCACTAAAAGAATGTATATTTGTAGGAAAATATATATACAAAATACAAATAAAATAATTAAAATTTGTATAGAAATATATACAAAAATACACAAAAATAATTTAAATTTGTTTGAAAATAGATATGCAAAATACACATAAAACTAGGCAAATTTGTATTGAAATACATATACCAAATACACATAAAATAATGTAAATTTGTATGAAAATATGTAAACAAATACACATAAAATAACGTAAATTTCCATAAAATATAAATACAAAATATACATTAAATAATGTAAATATGTATAAATATATATATACAAAACACACATAGAATAAAGTAAAATCGTATCAAAATAAATAAACAGAATATCAAAAAAATAATGTAAATTTGTATGAAAATAAAGATGCAAAATACCCATATAATAACGCATATTTGTTTGAAAATATATATAAAAAAATACACATAAAATATTTAAATTTGTATTAAAATAAATATACAAAAGGCACATACAATAAATAATTTTTTTATTGAAATAGATATGCTAAATACACATCAATAATGTAAATTTGTATCAAAATATATATACGAATACACATAAAATAGAGTAAATTTTTATGAAAATATATATTCAAAATATATATGAAATGATGTAAATAAGTATAAAAATATATATATCAAATACAGCTAAAATAATGTAAATTCGTATAAAAAATTTTTTTTTAAAAATTGCGATAAAAGAATGTATGTTTGAAGGAAAATAAATATACAAAATACACATATAATTAGTTAAATTCGTATTTAAATACATGAGCAAAATACTCAGAAAATATTGTAAATTTGTATGATATGAAAACAAATTCACATAAAATAACGTACATTTGTATAAAATATTTATACAAAATATACATAGAATAATGTAAAATCGTATCAAAATAAATACACAAAATATTAATAAAGTAATGTAAATTTGTATGAAAATAAAGATGCAAAATACCTATCAAGTAAAGCATATTTTTATAAAAATACATATACAAAAATACACATAGAATAATTAAATTTGTATTAAAATTAATATACAAAATGCACATACAATAAGGTATATTTGTATTGAAAGAATATGCATAATACACATTAAACAATGTAAATTTGTTTCAAAATATATATACGAATACACATAAAATAACGTAGATTTCTGTAGAAATATAAATACAAAATACATATGAAATGATGTAAATACGTATAAAAATATATATACACAATACACATTAAATAATATAAACTCGTGTCAAAATAAATATACAAAATACCAATAAAAGAATGTTAATTTGTATGAATATAGATATACAAAATACACATAAAATATTGTAAATTTGTTAAAACTCTATACAAAAATACACAAAAAATAATTTAATTTTGTATGAAAATAAATATACAAAATACACATAAAATTAGGTAAATTTGTATTGAAATACATATACAAAATACACATAAAATAATGTACATTTGAATGAAAATATGTAAACAAATACACTTAAAATAACGTAAATTTGTATGAAATATATATACAAAATACACATTAAAAAATGTAAATATGTTTAAAAAAATATATACAAAACACAAATAGAATAATGCAAAATAATATCAAAATAAATACACAGAATATTAATAAAATAATGTAAATTTGTATGAAAATAAAGATGCAAAATATCCATTAAATAACGCATTTTTTTTTAAATATATATACCAAAATACACATAAAATATTAAAATTTATATTAAAATAAATATACAAAGTACCCATACAATAAGGTAAATTTGTATTGAAATAGATATGCAAAATAAATATAAAACAATGTAAATTTGTTTGAAAATATATATACGAATACAAATAAAATAAAGTAGATTTCTATAAAAATATATACAAAATACACATAAAATGAAGTTAATACATATAAAAAAATGTATACAAAATACACATAAAATGAATAAACAAAACAAAAAATAAACAAAATACCAATAAAAGAATATGTATTTGTATAAATATAAATATACAAAATATACATAAAATAACGTAAATTTGTATAAAACTATATACAAAAATACACAAAAGTAAATAGATTTGTATGAAAATAGATATACAAAATACAGATAAAATAAGCTAAATTTGAATTGAAATGTATATACAAAATACATAAAATACTGTAAATTTGTATCAAAATATTTATAGAAATACATATAATAACGTAAATTTGTATTTTTTTTTTTTTTTTTTACAGCAAAGGAGACAGCTCAAGGGCACAAAAAAGTAAACATTAATAAAAAAAAAAGCCCGCTACTCGCTGCTCCTAAAAAGAATCCAAAGAGGTGGCCGAAAGATAAGTCAGTTTCGGGAGGAGAGGTGTCCTGATACCCTCCTCTTGAAAGAGTTCAAGTCGTAGGCAGGAGGAAATACAGATGAAGGAAGATTGTTCCAGAGTTTACCAGCGTGAGGGATGAAAGAGTGAAGATGCTGGTTAACTCTTGCATAAGGGGTTTGGACAGTATAGGGATGAGCATGAGTAGAAAGTGGAGTGCAGCGGGGCCGCGGGAGGGGGGGAGGCATGCAGTTAGCAAGCTCAGAAGAGCAGTCAGCGTGGAAATATCGATAGAAGATAGAAAGAGAGGCAACATTGCGGCGGAATTTAAGAGGTAGAAGACTATCAGTATGAGGAGGAGAGCTGATGAGACGAAGAGCCTTTGCCTCCACTCTGTCCAGAAGAGCTGTGTGTGGAGCCCCCACACATGAGATGCATACTCCATACGAGGGCGGACAAGGCCCCTGTATATGGACAGCAACTGTGCAGGGGAGAAGAACTGGCGGAGACGGTACAGAACGCCCAGCCTCGAGGAAGCTGATTTAGTAAGAGATGAGATATGAAGTTTCCAGTTGAGATTTTGAGTTAAGGATAGACCGAGGATGTTTAGTGTTGAGGAAGGTGATAGCTGGGTGTTGTCAAAGAATAGGGGATAGTTGTTTGGAAGATTGTGTCGAGTGGATAGGTGGAGAAACTGTGTTTTTGAGGCGTTGAAGGACACCAGGTTCTTCTTGCCCCAATCGGAAATAATAGTAAGGGCTGAGGCTAAGCGTTCTGCAGCCTCCAGCCTTGAGTCGTTAAGTTCCTGAAGGGTGGGTCTTCTATTAAAAGAAGTTGAATAATGCAGAGTGGAATCATCGGCGTAGGAATGGATAGGACAGTTCGTTTTGGAAAGAAGATCATCAATGAACAACAGAAAAAGAGTGGGAGATAGGACAGAACCCTGTGGGACACCACTGTTAATAGATTTAGGGGAAGAACAGTGACCGTCTACCACGGCAGAAATAGAACGGTCAGAAAGGAAACTGGAGATAAAGGTACAGAGAGAAGGATAGAAACCGTAGGAGGGTAGTTTAGAAAGCAAAGATTTGTGCCAGACCCTATCAAAAGCTTTTGATATGTCCAGCGCAATAGCAAAAGTTTCACCGAAACGGCTATAAAAATATATAAACAAAATACACATTAAGTAATGTAAATACGTATAAAAAATATGCACAAAATACACATCTAATCATGTAATTCGTATCAAAAAAAAAAAAAATAGCAGTAAAATAATGTAAATTTGTATGAGAAAACATATACAAATACACATAAAATAACACACATTAAATACTGTAAATGTGTATAAAAATATGAATACAAAATACCTATGAAATAATCTAAACTCGTATCGATTTAAATTAACAAAATATAAATAAAATAATGTACTTTTGGATGAAAATATATATAGAAATTACACATAAAATAATGAAAATTTCTATAAAAATATATGTACAAAAATGCACATAAAATAAAGAAAATTTGCATAAAAATATATATACAAAATACACATTAAATAATGCAAAATGCGTATAAAAATATGTATACAAATTACCTATGAAATAATTTAAATTCTTATCGAATTAAATTACCAAATACCAATAAAATAATGTAATTTTGGATGAAAATATATATAGAAAATGCACATAAAATAACCTAAATACTAATACAAATATTCACATAAAATAATTTAAAATTGAATGAAATAAATATAAAAAATAAACATAAAATAAGGTAAATTTGTAATGAAATATATGTACAAAATACACATAAAATAATGTAAATTTGTATGAAAATATATATTCAAATACACATAAAATATCATGAATTTGTATAAAATTTGTATAAAATTATATACGAATACACACAATAAAATAACGAAAATTTTTATGACAATATATATACAAAATACACATAAAATAATGTAAATACGTAGAAAAATATATATACAAAATACACATAAAATAGTGGAAATTCGTAAAAAAAAATAATTAAACAAAATTTCAATAAAAGAATGTATAATTTTAGGAAAATATATATACAAAATACAAACAAAACAAATAAATTTGAATAAAAATATATACAAAAATACATAAAAAATAACTTAAATTTTTTTGAAAATAGATATGCAAAATACACATAAAATTAGGCAAATTTGTATTGAAATACATATACAAAACACATATAAAATAATGTAAATTTGTATGAAAATATATAAACAAATACACATAAAATAACGTAAATTTGGATAAAATATATATACAAAATATACATTAAATAATTTAAATATGTATAAAAATATATATATAAAATACACAGAATAATATAAAATCGTATAAAAATAAATAAACAGATTTTCAATAAAATAATGTAAATTTGTATGAAAATAAAGCTGCAAAATACCCATTTAATAATAACGCATATTTGTATTAAAATATATATACAAAAATACATATAAAATAATTAAATTTGTATTAAAATAAATATACAAAATGCAAATACAATAAAGTAAATTTGTATTGAAATAGATATGCAAAATACACATAAATAATGTAAATTTGTATCAAAATATATATACGAATACGAATAAAATAGAGTAAATTTCTATGAGAATATACATACAAAATACATATAAAATGATGTAAATAAGTATAAAAATATATTTACCAAATACACCTAAAATAATATAAATTCGCAAGAAAATAGATAAACAAAATTCCGATAAAAGAACGTATATTTGTAGGAAAATAAATATACAAAATACACATAAAATAACGAGAATTTGTATAAAAATATATACAGAAAAAAACAAAAATAATTTCAGTTTATATGAAAATAGATATACAAGCTACACATATAATTAGTTAAATTTGTATTTAAATACATGTACAAAATACACATAAAATAATGTAAATTTGTATGAAATGAAAACAAATACACATAAAATAACGAACATTTGTATAAAATATATACAAAATATACATAAATAATGTAAAATCGTATCAAAATAAATACACAGAATATCAATAATATAATGCAAATTTGTATGAAAATAAAGATGCAAAATACCCATAAAATAAAGCATATTTTTATAAAAATACATACACAAAAATACACATGGAATAATTAAATTTTTATTAAAATTAATATACAAAATGCACATACAATAAGATAAAATTATATTGAAAGAATATGCAAAATACACATAAAACAATGTAAATTGGTTTCAAAATATATATATACGAATACACATAAAATAACGTAGATATCTAAAGAAATATATGTATATATATATACAAAATAAACATGAAATGATGTAAATACGTATAAAAATATATATACAAAAATACACATTAAATAATGTAGATTCGTGTCAAAAAAAATCAACAAAATATCAATAAAAGAATGTGTATTTGTATGAAAATAGATATACAAAATATACATAAAATAACCTAAATTTGTATAAGACTATATACAAAAATACACAAAAATAGTTTAAATTTGTATGAAAATAAATATACAAAATACACATAAAATAATATAAATTTATATCAAAATATATACGAATACACACAATAAAATAACGTCAATTTTTATGAAAAAAAAAAAAAAAAAAATATATATATATATATATATATATATATATATATATATATATATATATATATATATATATATATATATATATATATATATATGTATATATCTATATCTATATATATATATATATATATATATATATATATATATATATATATATATATATATATATATATATATATATATATATATATATATATATATATATATATATATATATATATATATATATATATATATATATATATATATAATATACGTAATGAAAAATATTTATACAAAATACACATAAAATAATTTAAATTCGTATCAAAATAAATAAACAAAATTCCACTAAATGAATGTATATTTGTAGGAAAATATATATACAAAATACAAATAAAATAACTAAAATCTGTATAAAAATATATGCAAAAATACACAAAAATAATTTAAATTTGTTTGAAAATAGATATGCAAAATACACATAAAATTAGGCAAATTTGTATTGAAATATATATACAAAATACACATAAAATAATGTAAATTTATATGAAAATATATAAACAAATACACATAAAATAACGTAAATTTCCATAAAATATATATACAAAATATACATTAAATAATGTAAATATGTATAAAAATATACATACAAAATACACATAGAATAAAGTAAAATCGTATCAAAATAAATAAACAGAATATCAATAAAATAATGTAAATTTGTATGATAATAAAGATGCAAAATACCCATATAATAACGCATATTTGTTTAAAAATATATATACAAAAATACACATAAAATAATTAAATTTCTATTAAAATAAATATACAAAAGGCACATACAATAAATAAAATTTGTATTGAAATAGATATGCAAAATACACATCAATAATGTAAATTTGTATCAAAATATATATACGAATACACATAAAATAGATTAAATTTCTATGAAAATATATATTCAAAATACATATGAAATTATATAAATAAGTTTAAAAATATATATATCAAATACACCTAAAATAATATAAATTCGTATCAAATTAAATAAACAAAACTCCGATTAAAGAATGTATATTTGTAGGAAAATAAATATACAAAATACACATATAATTACGAAAATTTGTAAAAAAATATATACAAAAATACACAAAATTAATTTAAATTTTTATGAAAATAGATGTACAAAATACACATATAATTAGTTAAATTTGTATTTAAATACATGAACAAAATACTCAGAAAATAATGTAAATTTGTATGATATGAAAACAAATTCACATAAAATATCGTACATTTGTATAAAATATATATACAAAATATACATAGAATAATGTAAAATCGTATCAAAATAAATACACAAAATATTAATAAAGTAATGTAAATTTGTATGAAAATAAAGATGCAAAATACCCTTAAAATAAAGCATATTTTTTATAAAAATACATATACAAAAATACACATAGAATAATTAAATTTGAATTAAAATTAATATACAAAATGCTCATACAATAAGGTATATTTGTACTGAAAGACTTTGCATAATACACATAAAACAATGTAAATTTGTTTCAAAATATATATACGGATACACATAAAAAAACGTATATTTCTGTAGAAATATATATACAAAATACACATGAAATGATGTAAATACGTATAAAAATATATATACACAATACACATTAAATAATGTAAATTCGTGTCAAAATAAATAAACAAAATATATATAAAAGAATGTGTATTTGTATGGATATAGATATACAAAATACACATAAAATATTGTAAATTTGTTAAAACTCTATACAAAAATATACAAAAAATAATTTAAATTTGTATGCAAATAAATATACAAAATACACATAAAATTAGGTAAATTTGTATTGAAATACATATACAAAATACACATAAAATAATATACATTTGAATGAAAATATATAAACAAATACACTTAAAATAACGTAAATTTGTATGAAATATATATACAAAATATACATTAAATAATGTAAAAATGTTTAAAAAAAATATATACAAAATACAAATAGAATAATGTAAAATAGTATCAAAATAAATACACAGAATATTAATAAAATAATGTAAATTTGTATGAAAATAAAAATGCAAGATATCCATTAAATAACGCATTTAAAAAAATATATATATATACCAAAATACACAATAAAATATTGAAATTTGTAATAAAATAAATATACAAAATGCACATACAATAAGGTAAATTTGTATTGAAATAGATAAGCAAAATACATATAAAACAATATAAATTTGTTTCAAAATATATATATCTATACACATAAAATAACGTAGATTTCTATAAAAAATATATTCAAAATACACATAAAATGAAGTTAATACGTATAAAAATACTTATACAAAATAGACATAAAAGAATGTAAATTCGTATCAAAATAAATAAACAAAATACCAATAAAAGAATGTGTATTTGTATATATATAAATATACAAAATATACATAAAATAACGTAAATTTGTATAAAACTATATACAAAAATACACAAAAGTAATTAAATTTGTATGAAAATAGATATACAAAATACAGATAAAATAAGCTCAATTTGAATTGAAATGTAAATGTAAATTTGTATCAAAATATTTATACAAATACATATAATAAAATAAATTTGTTTAAAATATATAAACAAAATACACATTAAGTAATGTAAATACGTATAAAAAAATTTCACAAAATACACATCTAATCATGTAACTCGTATCAAAATAAATAAACAAAATAGCAGTAAAATAATGTAAATTTGTATGAGAAAACATATACAAATACACATAAAATAATGGAAATTACTATAAAAATACATGTACAAAAATGCACATAAAATTAAGTAAATTTGCTTAAAAATATATATACAAAATACACATTAAATAATGTAAATACGTATAAAAATATGTATACAAAATACCTATGAAATAATTTAAATTCTTGTCGAATTAAATTAAAAAAATACCAATAAAATAATGTAATTTTGGATGAAAATATATATAGAAAATACACATAAAATAACCTAAATACTAATACAAATATTCACATAAAATAATTTAAAATTGAATGAAATAAATATACAAAATAAACATAAAATAAGGCAATTTTGAAATGAAATATATGTACAAAATACACATAAAATAATGTAAATTTGTATGAAAATATATATACAAATACACATAAAATAACATGAATTTGTATAAAATTTGTATAAAATTATATACGAATACACACAATAAAATAACGAAAATTTTTATGAAAATATATATACAAAATACACATAAAATAATGTAAATACGTAAAAAAATATATAAACAAAATACACATAAAATAATGTAAATTCGTAAAAAAATAAATAAACAAAATTTCAATGAAAGAATGTATAATTTTAGGAGAATATATATACAAAATACAAACAAAATGACTAAAATTTGTATAAAAATATATACAAAAATACACAAAAAATAATTTAATTTTTTTTAAAAATAGATATGCAAAATACATATAAAATTAGGCAAATTTCTATTGCAATACATATACAAAACACACATAAAATAATGTAAATTTGTATGAAAATATATAAAGAAATACATATAAAATAACGTAAATTTGGTTAAAATATATATACAAAATATACATTAAATAATTTAAATATGTATAAATATATATATATATATATATATATATATATATATATATATATATATATATATATATATATATATATATATATATATATATATATATATATATATATATATATATATATATATATATATATATATATATATATATATATATATATATATATATATATATATATATATAAAATACATAAAATAAATAAACAGAATATCAATAAAATAATGTAAATTTTTTTGAAAATAAAGTTGCAAAATACCCATATAATAACGCATATTTGTATAAAAAAATATATACAAAAATACATATAAAATAATTAAATTTGTATCAAAGTAAATATACAAAATGCAAATACAACAAAGTAAATTTATATTGAAATAGATATGCAAAATACACATCAATAATGTTAATTTGTATCAAAATATATATACGAATACCCATAAAATAGAGTAAATATCTATGAAAATATACATACAAAATACATATAAAATGATGTAAATAAGTATAAAAATATATATACCAAATATACCTCAAATAATGTAAATTTGTATCAAAATAAATAAACAAAATACCAATAAAATAATGAAAATTTGTATGAGAAAACATATACAAAATACACATAAAATAACGCAAATTTCAATAAAAGTATATGTACAAAAATGCACATAAGATAAATTAAATTTGCATAAAAATAAATATACAAAACACACATTAAATAATGTAAATGTGTATAAAAATATGTATACAAAATACCTATGAAATAATCTAAATTCGTATCGAATTAAATTAAGCAAATACCATTAAAATTATGTAATTTTGGATGAAAATATATATAGAAAATACACATAAAATAACCTAAAGACAAATACAAATATACACATAAAATAATTTAAAATTTAATGAAATAAATATACAAAATAAACATAAAATAAGGTAAATTTATAATGAAATAAATGTAAAAATACACATAAAATAATATAAATTTGTATGAAAATATATATACAAATACACATAAAATAACATGAATTTGTATAAAATTTGTATCAAAATATATACGAATACACACAATAAAATAACGTAATTTTTTATGAAAATGTATATACAAAATACACATAAAATTATTTAAATACGTAGAAAATTATATATACAAAATACACATAAAATAATGTAAATTCGTATCAAAATAAATAAACAAAATTCCACAAAAAAATGTACATTTGTAGGAAAATATATATACAAAATACAAATAAAATAACTAAAATTTGTATAAAAATATATAAAAAAATACACAAAAATAAATTACATTTGTTTGAAAATAGATATGCAAAATACACATAAAATTAGGCAAATTTGTATTGAAATACATATACAAAATACACATGAAATAATGTAAATTAGTTTGAAAATATATAAACAAACACATAAAATAACGTAAATTTGGATAAAATATATATATATATATATATATATAAAATAAACATTAAATAATGTAAATATGTATAAAAAAAATAGATACAAAATAAACATAGAATAGTGTTAAATCGTATCAAAATAAATAAACAGAATATCAATAAAATAATGTAAATTTGTATGAATATAAAGATGCAAAATACCCATATAATAACGCATATTTGCATAAAAATATGTATACAAAAATACACATAAAATAATATAATTTGTATTAAAATAAATATACAAAATGCACATACAATAAAGTAAATTTCTATTGAAATAGACATGCAAAATACACATAAATAATGTGAATTTGTATCAAAATATATGTACGAATACACATAAAATAGAGTAAATTTATATAAAAATATACATACAAAATACATTTAAAATGATGTAAATAAGTAAAAAAATATATAAACCAAATACACCTAAAATAATGTAAAATCGTATCAAAATAAATAAACAAAATTCCGATAAAAGAACGTATATTTGTAGGAAAATAAATATACAAAATACATATAAAATAACGAAAATTTGTATAAAAATATATACAAAAAACAAACCAAAAAAATTTAAATTTGTATGAAAATTGATATACAAAATTCACATATAATTAGTTAAATTTGTATTTAAATACATGTATAAAATACACATAAAATAATGTAAATTTGTATGAAATGAAAACAAATACATATAAAATAACGTACATTTGTATAAAATATAGATACAAAATACACATATATAATGTAAAATCGTATCAAAATAAATACACAGAATATCAATAAAATAATGTAAATTTGTATGAAAATAAAGATGCAAAATACCCATGAAATAAAACATATTTTTATTAAAATACATCTACAAATATTCTCATTCAATAATTAAATTTGTATTAAAATTAATATACAAAATGCATATACAATAAGGTAAATTTATATTGAAAAAATATGCAAAATACACATCAAACAATGAAAATTTGTTTCATAATATATGTACGAATACACATAAAATAACGTAGATTTCTATAGAAATATATATACAAAATACACATGAGATGATATAAATATGTATAAAAATATATATACAAAACAGACATTAAATAAAGTAAAATCGTGTCAAAATAAATAAACAAAATATCAATAAAAGAATATGTAATTGTATGAAAATAGATATACAAAATACACATAAAACTAGGTAAATTTGTGCTGAAATACATATACAAAATACACATAAAATAATGTAAATTTGAATGAAAATACATAAACAAATACACTTAAAATAACGTAAATTTGTATAAAACATATATACAAAATACAAATTAAATGATGTAAATATGTATAAAAAAAAAATACACAAAGCGCAAAAAGAATAATGTAAAATCGTATCAAAATATAGACACAGAATAGTAATAAAATAATGTAAATTTGTATGAAAATAAAGAAGCAAAATACCCATAAAATAACGCATTTTTTTTTATAAAATTATACATACCAAATACAAATAAAAAATCTAAATTTGTATTAAAAAAAATATACAAAATACACATACAATAAGGTAAATTTGTATTGAAATAGATATGCAAAATACATATATAACAATGTAAGTTTGTTTCAAAATATATATACGAATACACATAAAATAACGTAGATTTCTATAAAAGTATATATACAAAATACACATAAAATGAAGTATATACGTATAAAAAAATGTAGACAAAATACATATAAAATAATGTAAATTCGTATCAAAATAAATAAACAAAATACCAATGAAAGAATGAGTATTTGTATAAATATAAATATACAAAATACACATAAAATAACGTAAATATACAAAATACACGTGAAATAACGTAAATTTATTTAAAACTATATACAAAAATACACAAAAGTAATTAAATTTGTATGAAAATAGATATACAAAAAAACAAAAAAATATGCTAAATTTGAATTGAAATATATATATATATATATATATATATATATATATATATATATATATATATATATATATATATATATATATATATATATATATATATATATATATATATATATATATATATATATATATATATATATATATATATATATATATATATATATATATATATATATATATATATATATATATATATATATATATATATATATATATATATATATATCTATAGATATATATATATATATATATATATATATACAAAATACATAAAATATTGTAAATTTGTAAATTTGTATGAAATTTTTTTTTACACAAATACACATATAATAACGTAAATTTGTATAAAAGCACATAAACAAAATACACATTAAATAATGAAAATACGTATAAAAAAATATCTACAGTGTACACGTATAATCATGTAATTCGTATCAAAATAAATAAACAAAATACAAATAAAATAAAGTAAATTTGTATGAGAAAACATATACAAAATACACATAAAATTACGCAAATTTCTTTTAAAATATATGTACAAAAATGCACATAAAATAAAGTAAATTTGCTTAAAAACATATATGCAAAACTCATATTAAATAATGTAAATGCGAATGAAAATATGTTTACAAAATACCTTTGAAATAATTTAAATTCGTATCGATTAAATTAACAAAATACCAATAAAATAAAAAAAATTTGGATGAAAAAATATATAGGAAATACACATAAAATAACCTAAATACAAATATAAATATTCACATAAAATAATTTAAAATTGAATGAAATGAATATATAAAATAAACATAAAATAAGGTAAATTTGTAATGAAATAAATGCAAAGATACACATAAAATAATGTAAATTTGTATAAAAATATATATTCAAATACACATAAAATAACATGAGTTTGTATAAAATTTGTATAAAAAAATAACGTAATTTTTTGTGAAAATTTATATACAAAATACATATAAAATAATGTAAGTACGTAGAAAAATGTATATACAAAATACACATAAAATAATGTAAACTCGTATCAAAATAAATAAACAAAATTCCACTAAAAGAATGGATATTTGTTGGAAAATATATATACAAAATACAAATAAAATAACTAAAATTTGTATAAAAATAAATACAAAAATACACAAAAATAATTCAAATTTGTTTCAAAAAGGATATGCAAAATACACATAAAATTAGGCAAATTTGTATTGAAATACATATACAAAATACACATAAAATAACGTAAATTTGTATGAAAATATATAAACAAATACACATAAAATAACGAAAACTTGGATAAAATATATATACAAAATATACTTTAAATGATGTAAATATGTATAAAAATATATATACAAAATACTCATAGAATAATATTAAATCGTATCAAAATAAATAAACAGAATATCAATAAAATAATGTAAATTTCTATAAAAATAAAGATGCAAAATACCCTTATATTAATGCATATTTGTATAAAAATATATATACAAAAATACATATAAAAAATTAAATTTGTATTAAAATAAATATACAAAATGCACATACAATAAAGTAAATTTGTATGTAAATAGATATGCAAAATACACATCAATAATGTAAATTTGTATAAAAGTATATATACGAATACTCATAAAATAGAGTAAATTTCTATGAAAATATACATACAAAAAACATATAAAATGATGCAAATAAGTATAAAAATATATATACCAAATATACCTCAAGCAATGTAAATTCGTATCAAAATAAATAAACGAAATTCCGATAAAAGAACGTATATTTGTAGAAAAAT
This sequence comes from Eriocheir sinensis, assembly GCF_024679095.1. NCBI lineage: Eukaryota > Metazoa > Arthropoda > Malacostraca > Decapoda > Varunidae > Eriocheir > Eriocheir sinensis. The sequence continues at coordinate 87,059 of NW_026112118.1, forward strand.
AAATATACAAAATACACATAAAGTAACGAAAATTTATATAAATTTATATAAATATTGTTTCAAAATATATATACGAATTCACATAAAATAACGTAGATTTCAATAGAAATATATATATACAAAATACACATGAAATGATGTAAATACGTATAAATATATATATATATATATATATATATATATATATATATATATATATATATATATATATATATATATATATATATATATATATATATATATATATATATATATATATATATATATATATATATATATATATATATATATATATATATATATATATATATATATATATATATATATATATATATATATATATATATATATCTGTATTCAGGGTGTATATGGGCAGGAGATTCTCTTTTATGCATGTGTCATTGAATGTGATGGCTAATTCGGCATTGAATATTGAATAGAGCTACCGAAGGGGCGGGGCTAACTCCAACAACCAATCACAGCCCACTGCGCACCACGCACCAAGAATCCTGAGCTCAGCCAGCGCTTAAAAGAGCGGCGCGCGGCCAGTCCACTTCATTCTACCTCTCACCGCTAAGGAAGAAACATTAAGAGCTACTGAAGAAGGGTCCAGGACCCGAAATCGCGATATAGCCAACAGCCAAACGATGACCAGCTTCGGTGAAGTCATCAATACTCTTACAAAAGAGAATAAGATTCTTATAAGACTAAAAGAATATTCTTAAGAAAATATTCAATGCCGAATCAGCCATCACATTCAATGACACATATATATGTATATATATATATATATATATATATATATATATATATATATATATATATATATATATATATATATATATATATATATATATATATATATATATATATATATATATATATATATATATATATATATATATATATATATATATATATATATATATATATATATATATATATATATATATATATATATATATATATATATATATATATATATATATATATATATATATATATATATATATATATATACAAAATACACATTAAGTAATGTAAGTTCGTGTCAAAATAAATAAACAAAATATCAATAAAAGAATGTGTATTTGTATGAAGATAAATATACAAAATACACATAAAATTTATATTTCCATACAAATTGAAATTATTTTTGTGTATTTTTGTATGTATTTTTATACAAATTTTTGTTATTTTATATATTATTTTGTATATTTATTTTCCTATATATATTCATTCTTTTATTGAAATTTAGTTTATTGAATTTGAGACGAATTTACCTTATTTTAGGTGTATTTTGTATATATATTTTTATACGTATTTACATCATTTTATGTGTATTTTGTATATATATTTTCATAGAAATTTGCTTTATTTTATGTGTTCTCGTATATATATTTTAATACAAATCAACATTATTTGATGTGTATTTTGCATATCTATTTCAATACAAATTTACTTTTTTGTACGTGCATTTTGTATATTTATTTTAATACAATATTCATTATTTGATGTGTATTTTTGTATATATATTTTTATACAAATATCCGTTATTTTATGGGTATTTTGCATCTTTATTTTCATAGAAAGTTACATTATTTTATTGATATTCTGCAGATTTATTTTGATACAATTTTACATTATTCTATGTGTATTTTGTATATATTTTTTATACTTTTTTCCATTATTTAATGTGTATTTTTTATATATATTTTATACAAATTTACATTATTTTATGTGTATTTGTTTATATATTTTGACACATATTTACAATATTTTACGGGTATTTTGTATATATACTTCATAAGAAATTTACCTAGTTTTAAGTATATTTTGTATATCTATTTTCATACAAATTCAGATTATATCTGGGTATTTTTGTATATATTTTAAAACAAATTTTAGTTATGTTATGATTATTTTGTAAATTTATTTTCATTCAAAAATATATTATTTTATTGGTATTTTGTTGATTTATTTTGATACGATTTTACATTATTTTATATGTACTTTTTATATATATTTTTATACGCATGTACATTATTTAATGTTTATTTTGATTATATATTTTTATGCAAATTTATGTTATTTTATGTGTATTTGTATATATATTTTCATAAAAAATTGACATTATTTTATGTGTACTTTTTATATATATTTTTATACGCATATACATTATTTAATGTTTATTTTGATTATATATTTTTATACAAATTTATGTTATTTTATGTGTATTTGTATATATATTTTCATAAAAAATTGACATTATTTTATGTGTATTTTGTACATATATTTCATTACAAATATACCTTATTTTATTTTTATTTTGTATATTTATTTCATTCAATTTTAAATTATTTTATGTGTATATTTGTGTTTGTATTTACGTTATTTTATGTGTATTTTCTATATATATTTTCATCCATAATTATATTATTTTATTGGTATTATGTTAATTAAATTCGATACGAATTTAGATTATTTCATAGGTATTTTGTATACATATTTTTATACGCATTTACATTATTTAATGTGTGTTTTGTATATTTATTTTTATGCAAATATACTTTATTTTACGTGCATTTTTGTACATATATTTTTATAGAAATTAGCGTTATTTTATGTGTATTTTGTATGTTTTCTCATACAAATTTACATTAATTTATTGGTATTTTGTTTATTTATTTTGATACGAATTACATTATTATATGTGTATTTTGTACATATTTTTTATACGTATTTAAAGTATTTAATGAGTATTTTGTTTATATATTTTTATACAAATATACGTTATTATATGTGTATTTGAATGAATATTTTGATACAAATTTACATTATTTTATGTATTTAGTATATTTATTTCAATTCAAATTTAGCTTATTATATGTGTCTTTTGTATATCTATTTTCCTACAAATTTAATTATTTATGTTTATTTTTCTATATAGTTTTATACATTTTTACTTTATTTTATGTGTATTTTGTATATTTATATTAATACAAATACACATTCTTTTATTGGTATTTTGTTTATTTATTTTGATACGAATTTACGTTATTTTATGTGTATTTTGTTTACTTTTTCTTATACGTATTTACTTCATTTTATGTGTATTTTGTATATATATTTTTATAGAAATCTACGTTATTTTGAGTGCATTCGTATATGTATTTTGAAACAAATTTACATTGTTTTATATGTATTTTGCATATCTATTTCAATACACATTTACCTTATTGTAGGTGCATTTTGTATATTTATTGTAAAAACAAATTTAAATATTTGATATGTATTTTGGTATACATAATTTTATAAAAAAAAAAATGCGTTATTTTATGGGTATTTTGCATCTTTATTTTTATACAAATTTACGTTATTTTATTAATATTCTGTGTATTTATTTTGATACGATTTTACATTATTCTGTTTGTGTTTTGTATATATATATATATATATATCTATATATATATATATATATATATATATATATATATATATATATATATATATATATATATATATATTTTTTTTTATACATATTTACATTATTTAATGATTATTTTGTATATATATTTTATACAAATTTACGTTAATTTAAGTGTATTTGTTTATATATTTTCATTCAAATTTACATTATTTTATGTGTATTTTGTATATGTATTTCAATACAAATTTACTTAATTTTATGTGTATTTTGTATATTTATTTTCATACAAATTTAAATTATTTTGTGTATTTTTGTATATAGTTTTATACAAATTTTCGTTATTTTATGTGTATTTTGTATATGTATTTTCATACAAATACACATTCTTTTATTGATATTTTGTTTATTTATTTTGACACGAATTTACATTACTTAATGTGTATTTTGTGTATATATTTTTATACGTATTTAAATAATTTCGTGTGTATTTTGTATATATATTTTTATAGAAATCTACGTTATTTTATATGTATTCGTATATATATTTTGAAACAAATCTACATTATTTTATGTGTATTTTGTATATATATTTTATTACAAATTTGCCTTATTTTATGTTTATTTTTATATTTATTTTCATTCAAATTCAAATTATTTTATGTGTATATATTTATTTGTATTTACGTTATTTTATGTGTATTTTCTATATATATTTTCATTCAAAATTACATTATTTTATCGGTATTTGGTTAATTTATTTTGATACGAATTTATATTATTATATGTGTATTTTGTATATATTTTGTATACGTATTTTCATTATTTAATGTGTATTTTGTTTATATATTTTTAAAAAAATTTACGTTATTTTATGCGAATTTCTTTAATTATTTTGATACAAATATACATTATTTTATGTATTTTTTATATCTATTTCAATACAAATTTAGTTTATTTTATATATATTTTGTATATCTATTTTCATACAAATTTAAATTACTTTTGTGTATTTTTGTACATAGTGTTATACAAATTTACGCTATTTTATGTTTATTTTGTATATTTATTTTCATACATATTCACATTCTTTTATTGGTATTTTGTCTATTTATTTTGGTACGAATTTACATTATTTTATGTGTATTTTGTACATATATTTTTATACGTATTTACAATGTGTATTTTTTATAAATATTTGTATAGAAATTTTATGTGTATTTTGTATATATATTTTTATAGAAATCTACGTTATTTTATTTGTATTCGTTTATATATTTTGAAAAAAATTTACATTGTTTTATATGTATTTTGCATATCTATTTCAATACAAATTTACCTTATTGTATGTGCATTTTGTATATTTATTTTAATACAAATTCAAATATTTTATGTGTATTTTGTTACATATATTTTTATAAAAAAATGCGTTATTATATGGGTATTTTGCATATTAATTTTCATGCAAATCTACATTATTTTATTAATATTTTGTGTATTTTTTTATACGATTTTACGTTATTCTAATTGTGTTATATATATATATATATATATATATATATATATATATATATATATATATATATATATATATATATATATATATATATATATATATATATATATATATATATATATATATATATATATATATATATATATATATATATATATATATATATATATATATATATATATATATATATATATATATATATATATATATATATATATATATATTATACAAATTTACGTTATTTTAAGTGTATTTTTTCATATATTTTCATTCAAATTTAATTATTATTTTATATGTATTTTGTATATGTATTTCAATAAAAATTTATCTAATTTTATGTGTATTTTGTATATTTATTTTCATACAAATTTAAAAAAAAATTTGTGTATTTTTGTATATAGTTTTATTTAAATTTCGGTTATTTTAAGTGTATTTTTTGTATCTATTTTCATACAAATACACATTCTTTTATTGATATTTTGTTTATTTATTGTGACACGAATTTACATTATTTAATGTGTATTTTGTATATTTTTTTTATACGTATTTACGTCATTTCATGTGTATTTTGGATATATATTTCTATAGAAATCTACGTTATTTTATGTGTATTCGTATATATATTTTGAAACAAATTTACATTGTTTTATGTGTGTTTTGCATATTTTTTCAATACAAATTTACCTTATTGTATGTACATTTTGTATATTAATTTTAATACAAATTTAATTATTCTATGTGTATTTTTGTATATGTATTTTTTTTTTAAATATGCTTTATTTTATGTTTATTTTGCATCTTTATTTTCATACAAATTTACATTGTTTTATTGATATACTGTTTATTTATTTTGATAGAACTATACATTATGCTATGTGTATTTTGTATATCTATTTTCATACAAATTGAAACCATTTTTGTGTATTTTTGTATATATTTTTATACAAATTCTCGTTATTCTATGTGTATTTTGTATATTTATTTTCCTACAAATATACGTTCTTTTATCTGAATTTTGCATATTTATTTTGATACGAGTTTACATTATTTTAGTTGTATTTGGTATATATATTTTTATACCTATTTACATCAATTATATATATTTTGTATGTATATTTTCATAGAAATTTTCTCTATTTTATGTGAATTCGTATATATATTTTGATACAAATTTACATTATTGATGTGTATTTTGCATATCTATTTCAATATAAATTTACTTTATTGTATGTGTATTTTGTATATTTATTTTAATACAAATTCAATTATTTTATGTTTTTTTTATATGTATATTTTTATACAAATATGCGTTATTATATGGGTATTTTGCATCTTTATTTTCATACAAATTTACATTATTTTATTGATATTCTGTTTATTTATTTTGAAACGATTTTACATTATTCTATGTGTATTTTGTATATATATTTTTATACATATTTACATTATTTAATGTATTTATATATATATATATATATATATATATATATATATATATATATATATATATATATATATATATATATATATATATATATATATATATATATATATATATTTTATGCAAATTTACGTTATTTTATGTGTATTTGTTTATATATTTTCATACAATATTACATTATTTAATGTGTATTTTGTATATGTATTTCAATTCAAATTTGCCTAATTTTATGTGTAGTTTGCATATCTATTTTCAAACAAATTTAAATTATTTTTGTGTATTTTTGTATATATTTTTATAGAATTTTTTTTTATTTTATTTGTATTTTGTATATATATATTTTTCTAGAAATATACATTCTTTTATTTTAATTTTGTTTATTCATTTTGATACGAATTTACATTTTTTTATGTATATTTTAAATATATATTTTTTTACGTATTTACATTATTTTATGTGTATTATATATATATATATATATATATATATATATATATATATATATATATATATATATATATATATATATATATATATATATATATATATATATATATATATATATATATATATATATATATATATTTACGTTATTTTATTTTTTGTATTCGTATATGTTTTGATATTGATATTGTTTTATGTGTATTTAGCACATCTATTTCAATAAAAATTTACCTTATTGTATGTGTATTTTGTATATATATTTTAATACAAATTTAATTATTTTATTTGTATTTTTGTATATATATATTTTTTAAATATGAGAAATTTTATGGGTATTTTGCATCTTTATTTTCATAAATTTTTACATTACTTTATTGATATTCTGTATATTTATATTGATACAATTTTACATTATTCTAGGTGTATTATGTATATATTTTCCTTACATATTTACATTATTTTATGTATATTTTATATATATATATATATATATATATATATATATATATATATATATATATATATATATATATATATATATATATATATATATTTTTTTTTAATGCAAATTTACGTTATTTTATGTTTATATGTTTATATATTTTGATAGAAATTTACAATATTTTATGGGTATTTTGTATATACGTATATTTGAAAAGAAATTTACCTAATTTTGTGTATTTTGTATATCTATTTTCGTACAAATTTAAATTATTTCTGTGTTTTTTTGTATAGATTTTTATACAAATTTTAGTTATGTTATGTGTATTTGTAAATTTAATTTCAGACAAATATATATTATTTTATTGGTATTTTGTTGATATTTACATTGTTTTATGTGTAATTTGTATACATATTTTTATACGTATTTATATTATTTAATGTGTATTTTGTATATATATTTTTATACAAATTTTTGTTATTTTACGTGTATTTGTATATATGTTTTGATAGAAATCTATATTATTTTATGTGTAATTTGTATATATATTTTTATACGTATTTACATCATTTTATGTGTATTTTTTATAAATATTTTCATAGAAATTTACGTTATTTTAAGTGTTTTCGTATATATATTTTAATACAAATTTACATTATTTGATATGTATTTTGCATATCTATTTCAATACAGATTTACCGTATTGATGATAATACGGTAAATTTGTATAGAAATTTTAATACAAATTTAATTATTTTATGTGTATTTTTGTATATATATTTTTATACAAATATGCGTTATTTTATGGGTATTTTGCATCTTTATTTTCATAGAAATTTACATTATTTTATTGATATTCTGTTCATTTATTTTGATACGATTTTACATTATTCTATGTGTATTTTGTATATATTTTTTTTACATTCTTCCATTATTTAATGTGTATTTTGTATATATTTTTAATACAAATTTACGTTATTTTGACACAAATTTACAATATTTTATAGGTATTTTGTATATATATTTTAAAAGAAATATACTTAGTTTTATGTGTATTTTGTACATGTATTTTCATACTAATTCAGATTATTTCTGGGTATTTTTGAATATATTTTAATAGAAATCTTAGTTATGTTATGCGTATTTTATAAATTTATTTTCATTCAAATATATATTTTTTTATTGGTATTTTGTTGATTTATTTTGATAAGAGTTTACATTATTTTATATGTACTTTGTATATATATTTTTATACGCATTTACATTATTTAATGTTTATTTTGAATATATATTTTTATACAAATTCAAGTTATTTTATGTGTATTTGTATATATATTTGCATACAAATTTACCTTATTTTATGTTTATTTTTATATTTATTTCATTAAATTTTAAATTATTTTATGTGTATATTTGTATTTGTATTTAGGTTATTTTATGTGTTTTTTCTATATATTTTTTCATCCAAAATTACATTATTTTATTGGTATTTTGTTAATTTAATTCGATACGAATTTAAATTATGTGATAGGTATTTTGTATACAAATTTTTATACGCGTTTACATTATTTACTGTTATATATATATATATATATATATATATATATATATATATATATATATATATATATATATATATATATATATATATGTATATATATATATATATATATATATATATATATATATATATATATATATATATATATATATATATATATATATATATATATTTCTTATGCAGATTTACTTGATTTAATGTGCATTTTTGTACATATATTTTTATACAAATTTGCGATACTTTATGTGTATTTTGTATATATTTTCTTGTACAAATTTACATTATTTTATTGGTATTTTGTTTATTTATTTTGATACGAAATACATGATTATATGTGTATTTTGTACATATTTTTTATACGTATTTACATTATTTAATATGTATTTTGTTGATATGTTTTTTTAGAAATTTACGTTATTATATGTGTATTTGTATAAATATTTTCATACAAATTTACATTAATTTATGTATTTTGTATATATATTTCAATTCAAATTTAGCTTATTTTATGTGTATTTTGTATATCAAACAAATTTAATTACTTTTGTGTATTTTTGTATATAGTTTTATACAAATTTACGTTATTTTATGAGTATTTTGTATATTTATATTTATACAAATATACATTCTTTTATTGGTATTTTGTTTACTTATTTTGATACGAATTTACTTCACTTTATGTGTATTTTGTATATATATTTTTATAGAAATCAACGTTATTTTATGTGTATTCGTATATATATTTTGAAACAAATTTACATTGTTTTATATGTATTTTGCATATCTATTTCAATACAAATTTACTTTATTGTATGTGCATTTAGTATATTTATTTTAATACAATTTCAAATATTTTATGTGTATTTTGGTATATATATTTAAAAAAAAAAAAGCGTTATTCTATGGGTATTTTGCATCTTAATTTTCATATAAATTTACATTATTTTATTAATATTCTGTGTATTTATTTTGATACAATTTTACATTATTCTTTTTGTGTTTTGTATATATATTTTTTATACATATTTACATTATTCAATGTGTATTTTGTATATATATTTTATACAACTTTACATTATTTTAAGTGTATTTGCTTATATATTTTTATTCAAATCTAATTTTTATTTCATGCGTATTTTTTTTATGTATTTCAATACAAATTTACCTAATTTTTGTGTATTTTGTATTTTTTTTCATACAAATTTAAATTATTTTTGCGTAGTTTTTTATATAGTTTTATACAGATTTAGGTTATTTTATGTGTATTTTGCATATCTATTTTCATTCAAATTGACATTCTTTTATTGATATTTTGTTTATTTATTTTCACACGAATTTACATTATTTAATGTGTTTTTTGGATATATATATTTATATGTATTTACATCATTTCATGTGTATTTTGTATACATATTTCTATTGAAATCTACGTTATTTTATACGTATTCGTATATATATTCTGAAACAAATTTACATTGTTTTATGTGTATTTTGCATTTTTTTTCAATACAAATTTACCTTATTGTATGTTTATTTTGTATATTAATTTTAATACAAATTTTATTATTCCTTGTGTATTTTTGTATATGTATTTTTTATAAAAATATGCTTTATTTTATGGGTATTATGCATATTTATTTTCATACAAATTTACATTATTTTATTGATATTCTGTGTATTTATTTTGATACGATTTTACATTATTCTATGTGTTTTTGTATATATATTTTATACAAATGTACGTTATTTTACGTGTATTTGTTTTCATTTCATACAAATTTACATTATTTTATGTGTATTTTGTACATGTATTTAAATAAAAATTTTACTAATTATATGTGTATTTTGTATATCTATTTTCATACAAATTGAAGTTATTTTTGTGTATTTTTGAATATATTTTTATACTAATTTTCGTTATTTTATGTGTATTTTGAATATTTATTTTCCTACAAATATACGTTGTTTTAATCGGAATTTTGATTATTTATTTTGGTACGAATTCAAATTATTTTAGGTGTATTTGGTATATACATTTTTATACTTATTTTCATTATTTTATACGTATTTTGTATGTATATTTTCATAGAAATTTACTCTATTTTATGTGTATTCGTATATATATTTTGATACAAAATTACATTATTGATGTGTATTTTGCATATCTATTTCAATACAAATTTACTTTATTGTATGTGCATTTTGTATATTTATTTTAATAGAAATTTAATTATTTAATGTGTATTTTTTTATATATATTTTTATACAAATATGCGTTATCATAAGAGTATTTTGCATCTTTATTTTCATACAAATTTACATTACTTTATTGATATTCTGTTTATTTAGTTTCATACGATTTTACATTATTCGATGTGTATTTTGTATATATATTTTTATATATATTTCCATTATTTAATGTATATTTTGTATATATATTTAATGCAAATTTACGTTATTTTATGTGTATTTGTTTATATGTTTTCATAAAAATTTACATTATTTTATGTGTGTTTTGTATATATATTTCAATACAAATTTGCCTAATTTTATGTTTATTTTTCATATCTATTTTCAAACAAATTTAAATTATTTTTGTGTATTGTTGTATATATTTTTATACAAATTTTAGTTATTTTATTTGTATTTTGTATATATATTTTCCTACAAATATACATTATTTTATTGGAATTTTGTTTATTTATTTTGATACGAATTTACATTATTTTGTGTGTATTTTGTATATATATTTTTCTACGTATTTATATTATTTTATGTCTATTTTGTATATATATTTTCATAAAAATTTACGTTACTTTATTGTGTGTATTCGAATATATTTTGATACAAATTTACATTATTTTATGTGTATTTTGCATATCTATTTCAATACAAATTTACCTTATTGTTGTGTATTTTGTATATTTATTTTAATACAAGTTTAATTATTTTATGTGTATTTTTTTGTTCATATTTTTTTTAAATATGAGTTATTTTATGGGTTTTTTGCATCTTTATTTTCATAAATTTTAACATTATTTTATTGATATTCTGTATATTTATATTGATACAATTTTACATTATTCTATGTGTATTTTGTATATATTTTCCGTATATATTTAAATTATTTAATGTATATTTTGTATATATATTTTTTATGCAAATTTACGTTATCTTATGTTTATTTGTTTATATATTTTGATAGAAATTTACAATATTTTAAGAGAATTTTGCATATACATATATTTCAAAACAAATTTACGTAATTTTATATGTATTTTGTATATCTATTTTCATACAAATTTAAATTATTTCTGTGTTTTTTTGTATATATTTTAATACAAATTTAATTATGTAATGTGTATTTTGTAAATTTAATTTCACACATATATATATTATTTTATTGGTATTTTATTGATTTATTTTTATACTAATTTACATTGTTTTATGTGTAATTTGTATGTGTATTTTAATACGTATTTACATTATTTAATGTGTATTTTGTATATATATTTTTCTACAAATTTATGTTATTTTACGTGTATTTGTATATATATTTTGATACAAATCTACATTATTTTATGTGTATTTTGTATATATATTTCATTATAAATTTGCCTTATTTTATGTTTATTTTTATATTTATTTTCATTCAAATTTAAATTATTTTATGTGTATATTTTTATTTATATTTACGTTATTTTATGTGTATTTTGTATATATATTTTCATTCAAAATTACATTATTTTATCGGTATTTTGTTAATTTATTTCGATACCAATTTACATTATTTCATGTTTATTTTCTATACATATTTTTATACGCTTTTACATTATTTAATATGTGTTTTGTATATATCTTTATTATACAATTTTACTTCACTTTATGTGCATTTGTGTTGTTTTTTATACAAATTTACATTATTTTAAGCGTATTCTGTACTTTTTTTTTCTACAAATTTGCCTTATTTTATATGTATTTTGTTTATTTATTTTCATACAAATTTCAATTATTTTATGTTCATTTTTGTACTTATATTTTTATAGAAATTTACGTTATTTAATGTGTATTTTGTATATATTTTTTCATAAAAATTTACATTTTTTATTGGTATTTGGTTTATATATTTTGATAAGAATTTACATTATTATATGTGTATTTTGTATATATTTTGTATACGTATTTTCGTTATTTAATGTGTACTTTGTTTATATATTTTAAAACAAATTTACGTTTTTTTATGCGTATCTGTTTAAATATTTTGATACATATTTACATTATTTTATGTATTTAGTATATATATTTCAATACAAATTTACGTTATTTTATGTGTATTTTGTATATTTATTTTCATACAAATTCACATTCTTCTATTGGTATTTTGTATATTTATTTTGGTACGAATTTACATTATTTTATGTGTATTTTGTATATATAATTTTATACGTATTTACATCATTTTATGGTATTTTTTATATATAATTTTAAAAAATTTACTTTTTTTTATGTCTATTCGTATATATATTTTGAAAACAATTTACATTGTTTTCTGTGTGTTTTGCATATCTATCTCAATACAAATTTACCAAATTGTATGTGCATTTTGTATATTTATTTTAATACAAATTTAATTATTTGAAATGTATTTTTGTATATATATTTTTATAAAAATATGCTTTTTTTATGGTTATTTTGCATCTTTATTATCATAAATTTACATTATTTTATTGATACTCTGTGTATTTATTTTGATACGATTTTACATTGTTGTATGTGTATTTTGTATATATCTTATTTTACATATTTACATTATTTAAAGTGCATTTTCTATATATATTTTATACAAATATACGTTACTTTATGTCTTTTTGTTATATATTTTCATACAAATTTACATTATTTTAGGTGTATTTTGTATATGTATTTCAATACAAATTTATCTAATTTTATGTGTATTTTGTATTTCTATTTTCATACAAATTGAAATTATTTTTGTGTATTTTTGTATGTATTTTTATACAGATTTTAGTTATTTTATATGTTATATTGTACATTTATTTTCCTACATATATACATTCTTTTATTGAAATTTAGTTTATTGAATTTGATACGAATTTACCTTATTTTAGGTGTATTTTGTATATATATTTTTATACGTATTTACATCATTTTATGTGTATTTTTAAATATATTTTCATAGAAATTTACGTTATTTTATGTGTTTTCGTATATACATTTTAATACAAATATACATTATTTGATGTGTATTTTGCATATCTATTTCAATACAAATTTACCTTATTGTATGTGCATTTTGTATATTTATTTTATTACAAATTTAATTATTTTATGTGTTTTTTTGTATATATATTTTTATACAAATATCCGTTATTTTATGGGTATTCTGCATCTTTATTTTCATAGAAATTATTTTATTGATATTCTGTTCATTTATTTTGATACGATTTTACATTATTCTATGTGTATTTTGTATATATTTTTTATACATTTTTCCATTATTTAATGTGTATTTTGTATATATATTTTATACAAATTTACGTTATTTTTTGTGCATTTGTTGATATATTTTGACGCAAATTTACAATATTTTACAGGTATTTTGTATATATATTTCAAAAGAAATTTACCTAGTTTTATGTGTATTTTGTATATATATTTTCATACAAATTCAAATTATTTCTGGGTATTTTTCTATATATTTTAATACAAATTTTAATTATGTAATGTGTATTTTGTACATTTATTTTCATTCAAATATATATATTTTTATTGGTATTTTGTTGATTTATTTTGATACGAATTGACATTATTTTATATGTACTTTGTATATATAATTTTATACGCATTTACATTATTTAATGTTTATTTTGAATATATATTTTCATACAAATTCATGTTATTTTATGTGTATTTGTATAATATTTGCATAAGAATTTACATTATTTTATGTGTATTTTGTACATATATTTCATTACAAATTTATCTTATTTAATGTTTATTTTGTATATTTATTTCATTCAATTTTAGATTATTTTATATGTACATTTGTATTTGTATTTAGGTTATTTAATGTGTTCTTTTATATATATTTTCATCCAAAATTACATTATTTTCTTGGAATTTTGTTAATTTAACTCGATACGAATTTAGATTATTTCATTCGTATTTTGTATACATATTTTTATACGCATTTACATTATTTAATGTGTGTTTTGTATATATATTTTTATGCAAATTTACATGATTTTATGTGCCTTTTTGTACAAATATTTTTATAGAAAACTGTGTTAGTTTATGTGTATTTTGTATATATTTTCTTATACAAATTTACATTATTTTATTGGTATTTTGTTTATTTATTTTGAAACGAATTACATGATTATATGTGTATTTTGTAGATATTTTTTATACGTATTTACATTATTTAATGTGTATTTTGTATGTATATTTTTATACGTATTTTCATCATTTCATGTGTATTTTGTATATATATTTCTATAGAAATCTACGTTAGTTTATGTGTATTCGTATATATATTTTGAAACAAATTTACATTGTTTTATGTGTATTTTGCATATTTTATCAATACAAATCTACCTTATTGTATGTGCATTTTGTATATTAATTTTAATACAAATTTAATTATACTATGTGTATTTTTGTATATGTATTTTTTAAAAAATATGCTTTATTTCATGGGTATTTTGCATCTTTATTCTCATAGAAATTTACACTATTTTATTGATATTCTGTGTATTTATTTTGATACGATATTACATTATTCTATGTGTATTTTGTATATATATTTTATACAAATTTACGTTATTTTATGTGTATTTGTTTTCATTTCATACAAATTTACATTATTTTAAACGTATTTTGTACATGTATTTAAATACAAATTTAACTAGTTATATGTGTATTTTTTATATCTATTTTCATACAAATTGAAACTATATTTGTGTATTTTTGTATATATTTTTATACAAATTTTCGTTTTTTTATGTGTATTTTGTATATTTATTTTCCTACAAATATACATTCTTTTATCGGAATTTTGTTTATTTCTTTTGATACGAGTTTACATTATTTTAGGTGTATTTGGTATATATATTTTTATACTTATTTACATCATTTTACATGTATTTTGTATGCATATTTTCATAGAAATTTACTCTATTTTATATGTATTCGTATATATATTTTGATACAAATCTACTTTATTTATTTGGATTCAGCATATCTATTTCAATTCAAATTTACGTTATTATATATGCATTTTGTATATTTATTTTAATACAAATTTAATTATTTTATGTGTATGTTTGTATATATATTTTTATACAAATATGCGTTATTATATGGGTATTTTTGCATCTTTATTTTCATACAAATATATATTTTATTGATATTCTGTTTTTTTATTTTGATACGATTTTACATTGTTCTATGTGTATTTTGTATATATATATATATATATATATATATATATATATATATATATATATATATATATATTTATATATATATATATATATATATATATATATATATATATATATATATATATATATTTATACATATTTACATTATTTAATGCATATTTTGTATATATATTATATGCAAATTTACGTTATTTTATGTGTATTTGTTTATATATTTTCATACAAATTTTCATTATTTTATGTGTATTTTGTATATGTATTTCAATACAAATTTGCCTAATTTTATGTGTCTTTTGCATATCTATTTTCAAACAAATTTATATTATTTTTGTGTATTTTTGTATATATTTTTATACAAATATTAGTTATTTTATTTGTATTTTGTATGTATGTTTTCCTTCAAATATACATTCTTGTATTGGAATTTTGTTTATTTATTTACATACGAATTTACATTATTTTATATATATTTTGTTTATATATTTTTATACGTATTTATATCGATTTATGTGTATTTTGTATATATTTTTTCATAGAAATTTACGTTATTTGATGTGCTTTCGTATATATATTTTAATAAAAATTTACATTATTTAATGTGTATTTTGCATAACTATTTCAGTACAAATTTACCTTATTGTATGTGCATTTTGTATATTTATTTTAATACAAATTTAATTGTTATATATTTTTTTTTATATTTTTAATACAAATATGCGTTCTTTTAAGGGTATTTTGCATCTATATTTTCGTAGAAATTTACATTATTTTATTGACATTCTGTTCTTTTATTTTAATACGATTTTACATTATTTTATGTGTATTTTGTATATATTTTTTATACATTTTTCCATGATTTAATGTGTGTTTTGTATATATATTTTATACAAATTTACGTTATTTTATGTGTATTTGTCGATATATTTTGACACAAATTTACAATATTTTATGGGTAATTTGTATATATATTTCAAAAGAAATTTACGAAGTTTTATGTGCATTTTGTATATCTACTTTCATACAAATTCAAATTTTTTTTTTTTTTGTATATATTTTAATACAAATTTTAGTTATATTATGTGTTTTTTGCAAATTTATTTTCATTCAAATATATATATTTTTTATATGTACTTTGTATATATATTTTTATACGATTTTACATTATTTAATGTTTATTTAATGTTTATTTAATGTTATTTTATGTGTATTTATATATATATATTTTCATACAAATTTACATTATTTTATGCGTATTTTTTACTTATATTTCATTGCAAATCTACCTTATTTGATGTTTATTTTGCATATTTATTTTCATTCAAACTTAAATTTTTTCATGTGTATATTTGTATTTGTATTTACGTTATTTTATGTGTATTTTCTATATATATTTTCAATCAAAATTACATTATTTTATTGGTATTTTGTTTATTTATTTCGATACGAATTTATATTATTTCATGTGTATTTTCTATACACATTTTTATACGCATTTACATTATTTAATGTGTGTTTTGTATCTATATATTTATACAAATTTACATTATTTTATGTGCATTTTTGTACATATATTTTTATTGAAATTTGCGCTATTTTATGTGTATTTTGTATATGTTTTCTCATACCAATTTACAGTATTTTATTGCTATTTTTTTTATTTAATTTGATACGAATTACACTTTTATATATGTATTTTGTACATATTTTTTATACGTATTTACATTATTTAATGAGTATTTTGTTTATATATTTACGTTATTATATGTGTTTTTGTATAAATATTTTGATACAAATTTACATTATTTTATGTATTTTGTATATATATTTCAAAATAGATTTAGTTTATTTTATGTATATTTTGTATATTTATTTTCATACAAATTCACTTTCTTCTATTGGTATTTTGTTTATTTTTTTTCGTACGAATTTACATTATTTTATGTGTATTTTGTATATTTATTTTCATACAAATTCACATTCTTCTATTGGTATTTTGTTTATTTATTTTATGTGTATTTTTTATATATATTTTTATAGAAATTTACATTTTTTTATGTGTATTCGTATATATATTTTGAAACAAATTTACATTGTTTTATGTGTGTTTTGCATATCTTTTTCAATACAAATTTACTATACTGTATGTGCATTTTGAATATTTATTTTAATACAAATTTAGTTATTTGATTCGTATTTTTGTATATATATATTAATAAAAATATGCTTTTTTATTGGTATTTTGCATCTTTATTTTCATACAAATTTACATTATTTTATTGATATTCCGTGTATTTATTTTGATGCGATTTTACATTGTTCTTTATGTATTTTGTATATATTTTATTTTACATATTTACATTATTTATTTTGCTTTTTTTATATATATTTTATACAAATATACGTTACTTTATGTCTATTTGTTTATACATTTTCATACAAATTTATATTATTTTATGTGTATTTTGTATATGTATTTCAATACAAATTTACCTAATTTTATGTGTATTTTGTATATATATTTTCAAACAAATTTAAATTATTTTTGTGTATTTTTTTTATATTTTTATACAAATTTTAGTTATTTAATTTGTATTTTGTATATATATTTTCCTACAAAATATATACAAAATACAAAATATATACAAAATATATACAAAATACATAAAATAGCGTACATTTGTATCAAAATATTTAAACAAATACGCATAAGATAACGTTAATATGTTTAAAAAAATATATATATTAAAAAAATTCACATGAAATTATGTAAATACGTAGAAAAATATATATACAAAATACACACACACACACACACACACACACACACACATATATATATATATATATATATATATATATATATATATATATATATATATATATATATATATATATATATATATATATATATATATAATGTAAATTCGTGACAAATAAACAATGTATCAATAGAAGAATGTGAATTTGTATGAAAATAAATATATAAAATGCACATAAAATAACGTAAATTTGTATAAAACTATAAACAAAAATACACAAATGTAATTTAAATATGTATAAAAATATATATACAAAATATACATAAAATAAACTAAATTTGTATTGAAATATATATACAAAATGCATAAAATAATATAAATTTGTATCAAAATATTTAAACAAATACGCATATAATAACGTAGATTTGTTTTAAAATATATATACAAAATACACATTAAATAATGAAAATACGTATACAAAAGATATACAAAATACACATATAATAATGTAGACTCGTATCAAGTTACATAGACGAAATACTAATAAAAAAATGTAAATTTGTATGAAAAATATATACAAAATACACATCAAATAACGGAAATTTCTATAAAAATATTTATACAAAAATGCACATAAAATAGTTTAAATTTGTAAGAAAATAAATAAACGAAATGCACATAAAATAAGGCAAATTTGTAGTAAAAAAAGTACAGAATACACTTAAAATAATGTAAATTTGTATAAAAAAACAACAACACAAATGCACATAAAAATATATATACAAAACACACATGAAATAATGTAAATGCGTATAAAATATGTATAGAAAATACATGAAAAAATCTAAATTCGTTTCGAAACAAATAAACAAAATACCAAAAAAAATAATGTAATTTTTGATGAAAAAATATATAGAAAAAACACATAAGACAACCTAAATACAAATACAAATATACACATAAAATAATTGTTATTGAATGTAAAATATATATACAGAATAAACATAAAATAAGGTAAATTTGTAATGAAATAATGAACAAAATATACATAAAAAATATAAATTTGTAATCAAATATATATAGAAATACACATAAAATAATATGAATTTGTATAAAAATATATATTGAAAATAAACATTAAAGAATGTAAATACGTATAAATATATATATATATATATATATATATATATATATATATATATATATATATATATATATATATATATATATATATATATATATATATACAAAGTACATATAAAGTAATGTATATTCGTATCAAAATAAATTAACAAAATTTCAATAAAATAATATATATTTGAATGAAAATAAATTTACAAAATACTCATAACATAACTAAAATTTGTATTAAAATATATACAAAAATACCCAGATATAAATTGAATTTGTATGAAAATAGATATACAAAATACACATAAGACTAAGTAAATTTCTTTTGAAATATATATACAAAATACCCATAAAATATTGTAAACTTGTGTCAAAATATATCAACAAATACATTTAAAATAACGTAAATTTGTATAAAATATATCTACAAAATATTCATTAAATATTGGAAAAATATAAAAAAATATATACAAAATACATATAGAATAATGCAAAATCGTATCAAAATAAATTAACAGAATATCAATAAAATAATGTAAATTTCTATGAAAATAAAGATGTAAAATACCCATAAAATAACGCAGTTTTGTATAAAAAAAAATATATACAAAAATACACATCAAATAGTTAAATTTATATTAAAATAAATATACAAAATGAACATAAAATAAAGTAAATTTGTATTGAAATAGATATGCAAAATACACATCAAATTATGTAAATTTGTATTAAAATATATCTACGAAAACACATAAAATTTCTATGAAAATCTATATAAAAAATACACATAAAATGATGTAAATACGTATAAAAATATATATACAAAATACCCATAAGATATTGTAAATTTGTGTCAAAATATATCAACAAATACAAATAAAATAACGTAAATTTGTAGAAAATATATAAACAAAATACACATTAAACAATGGAAAAAAAATGTATAAAAAATATATACAAAATACACATACAATAATGTAAAATCGTATCAAAATAAATGAACAGAATATCAAGAATTTAATGTAAATTTCTATGGAAATAAAGATACAAAAAACTCATAAAATAACGCATATTTGTATAAAAATATATATACAAAAATACACATAAAATAATTAAGTTTGTATTAAAATAGATATACAAAATGCACATACAATAAAGTAAATTTGTATTGAAATAGATATGCAAAATACACATCAAATAATGTAAATTTGTATTAAAATATATATTCGAAAACACATAAAATAACGTAAATTTCTATGAAATTATATATAAAAAATACACATAAAATAATGTTAATACGTATACAAATATATATACAAAATACACCTAAAATAAGGTAAATTTAGTATGAAGTTCAATAAACTAAATTTCAATAAAAGAATGTATATATGTAGGAAAATAAATATACAAAATAATATATAAAATAACTAAAATTTGTATAAAAATACATACAAAAATACACAAAAATAATTTCAATTTGTATGAAAATAGATATACAAAATAGACATAAAATTAGGTAAATTTGTGTTAAAATACATATACAAAATACACATAAAATAATGAAAATTTGTATGAAAATATATAAACAAATAGACATAAAGTAACGTATATTTGTATAAAATATATATAGAAAATGCACATTAAATAATGTAAATATGTATAATAAAATATATACAAAATACATATAGAATAATGTAAAATCGTATCAAAATAAATACACAGAATATCAATAAAATAATATAAATTTGTATGAAAATAAAGACGAAAAATACCCCCAAAAAAGGATATTTTTATAAATATATATATATATATATATATATATATATATATATATATATATATATATATATATATATATATATATATATATATATATATATATATATATATACAAAAATACACATCAAATAATTAAATTTGATTTAAAATATATATACCAAATGCACCTACAATATTGTAAACTTGTATTGAAATAGATATGCAAAACATACATAACACAATGTTGTATACGAATACACATAAAAAAACGTAAATTTCTATAAAAATATATATAAAAAAATCACATAAAATGATGTATATACGTATAAAAATATATATACAAAATACACATAAAATAATATAAACTCGTACCAAAATAAATAAACAAAATACCAATAGAAGAATGTGAATTTGTATGAAAATATATATACAAAATACACATAAATAACGTAAATTTGTATAAAACTATATACAAAAAATAAAGTTAATTTGTTTTAAAATATATAAACAAAATACACATTATATAATTAATATACGTATCCAAAATATATACAAAATACACATATAATAATGTAAATTCGTATAAAAATACATAAACAAAATACCAGTAAAAAATTGTAGATTTGTATGAAAAAATATCTGCAAAATACACATAAAATAGCACAAATTTCAAAAAAATATATATACAAAAATGTACATAGAATAATTTAAATTTGAATGATAATAAAAACAAAATACACATAAAATAAGGCAAATTTGTAGTAAAATAAGTACAGAATACACTTAAAATAATGTAAAACTGTATAAAAAAAACGACACAAATGCACATAAAATGAAATAGAATTGTATAAAAAATATATATACAAAACACAGATGAAATAATGTAAATGCGTATAAAAATATGTATAGAAAATACATGAAAAAATCTAAATTCGTATCGAAATAAATGAACAGAATACCTATAAAATAATGTAATTTTGAATAAAAATATATACAGAAAATACACATTAAAAACCGTAAATACAAATAAATATGCACACATAAAATAATTTCAATTTGAATAAAAATAAATATAAAAATAAACATAAAATAAGCCAAATTTGTAATGAAATATATATACAAAATACACTTAAAATAATGTAGATTTGTATCAAAATATATACAAATACACGTAAAATAACATAAATTTGTATAAAATATATATACAAAATACACATTAAATAATGTAAATACGTATAAGAATATATATAAAAATTACACATAAAACAATGTAAATTCGTATCAAAATAAATCAACAAAATACCAATAAAATAATATATATTTGTGTGAAGATAGATTTAAACAATACACATAACATAACTGAAATTTGTATTAAAATCTATACAAAAAAAACATAAATAATTTAAATTTGAATGAAAATAGAAATACATAATACACATAAAATTAGGTAAATTTGTTTTGAAATATACGTATATACAAAATACCCAAATTTCTATCAAAATATATTAACAAATAAATATAAAATAACGAAAAAAAAAAATGTATATATATATATATATATATATATATATATATATATATATATATATATATATATATATATATATATATATATATATATATATATATATATATATACAAAATATACATTAAATAATGTAAATATGTAAGGAAAATATATACAAAATACACATAGAATAATTTTAAAAATTTTCACTATAAATATACCGAATATCAATAAAGTAATATAAAAATTTATGAAAATAAAGATGCAAAATACCCATCAAATAACTCATATTTAAAAATTATATATATATATATATATATATATATATATATATATATATATATATATATATATATATATATATATATATATATATATATATATATATATATATATATATATATATATATATATATATATATATATATATATATATATATATATATATATATATATATATATATATATATATACATAAATACACATAAAATAATGTAAATTTGTATCAAAATATATACGAATACACAATAAAATAACGTAAATTTTTATGAAAATATATATACAAAATACATATAAAATAATGTAAATACGTAGAAAAATATATATACAAAATACACATAAAATAATGTAAACTCGTATCAAAATAAATAAACAAAATTCCAAAAAAAGAATGTATATTTGAAGTAAAATATATATACAAAACACAAATAAAATAGCTAAAATTTGTATTAAAATATTTACAAAAATTCACATAAATAATTTAAATTTGTTTGAAAATAGACCTGCAAAATACACATAAAATTAGGCAAATTTGTATTGAAATACATATACAAAATACACATAAAATAATATAAATCTGTATGAAAATATATAAACAAATACACATAAAATAACGTAAATTTATATAAAGTATATTTACAAAATACACATTAAACAATGTATATATGTATAAATATATATATATATATATATATATATATATATATATATATATATATATATATATATATATATATATATGTATAAATATATATATAAAAAATACACATAGAATAATGTAAAATCATATCAAAATAAATAAACAGAATATCAATAAAATAATGTAAATTTGTATGAAAATAAAGATGCAAAATACCCATATAATAACGCATATTTGTATAAAAATATATAAACAAAAATACACATAAAATTGTTAAATTTGTATTAAAATAAATATACAAAATGCACATACAATAAAGTAAATTTGTATTGAAATAGATGTACAAAATACACATCAATAATGTAAATTTGTATCAAATATATATACGAATACACATATAATAGAGTATATTTCTATAAAAATATACATACAAAATACTTATAAAATGATGTAAATAAGCATAAAAATATGTATATCAAATACACCTAAAATAATGTAAATTAGCATCAAAATTAATAAACAAAATTGCGATAAAAGAACATATATTTGAAGAAAAGTAAATATTAAAAATACACATAAAATAACGAAAATTTGTATAAAAATATATACAAAAATACACAAAAATAGTCTCATTTTGAATGAAAAAAGATATACAAAATACACATAAAATAATGTAAATTTGTATGAAATGAATATAAATACACATAAAATAGCATACATTTGTATAAAAAATACATACAAAATGCACATAGAATAATGTAAAATCGCATCAAAATAAATACACAGAATATCAATAAAATAATGTAAATTTATATGAAAATATAGATGCAAAATACCCATAATATAAAGCATATTTTTATATAAATACATATATAAAAATACACATAGAATAATTAAATTTGTATTAAAATGCACATACAATAAGGTAAATTTTAATTGAAAAAATATGCAAAATACACATAAAAAAATGAAAAATTTGTTTCAAAATATATATACGAATACACAAAAAATAACGTAGATTTCTATAGAAATATATACAAATATATACAAATATATACAAAATACACATGAAATGATGTAAATATGTATAAAAATATATTTACAAAATACACATTTACACACATTAAATAACTTAAATTTGTATAAAAGTATAAACAAAAAATACACAAAAATAATTTAAATTTGTATGAAAATAAATATACAAAATACACATAAAATTAGGTAAATTTGTATTGAAATACATATACAAAATACACATAAAATAATGTAAATTTCAATGAAAATATTTAAACATATACACTAAAAATAACGTAAATTTGTATCAAATATATATACAAAATACACATTAAATAATGTATATATGTATAAAAAAAAATATATACAAAACACAAATAGAATAATGTAAAATCGTATCAAAATAAATACACAGAATATTAATAAAATAATATAAATTTGTATGAAAATAAAGATGCAAAATAACCATAAAATATTTGAAATTGAATTAAAATAAATATACAAGATGCACATACAGTAAGGTAAATTTGTATTGAAATAGATATGCAAAATACAAATAAAACAATGTAAATTTGTTTCAAAATATATATACGAATACACATAAAATAACGTAGATTTCTATAAAAATAGATATACAAAAATACACATAAAATGAATTAAATACGTATGAAAAAATGTATACAAAATACACATAAAATAATGTAAATTCGTATCAAAATAGATAAATAAAATATCAAAAAAAGAGTTTGTATTTGTATAAATATAAATAAACAAAATACACAAAAAATTACATAAATTTTTATAAAACTATATACAAAAATAAACAAAAGTAATTAAATTTGTATGAAAATAGATATACAAAATACACATAAAATAAGCTAAATTTGAATTGAAATATATATACAAAATACATAAAATAATGTAAATTTGTATCAAAATATTTATACAAATACACATATAATAACGTAAATTTGTATAAAATATATAAACAAAATACACATAAAATAGTGTAAATACGTATAAAAATATGTACAAAATACATATATAATAAGTTAAATCGTATCAAAATAAATAAATACCAATAAATACAAGATACACATTAAATAACGCAAATTTCTATAAAAATATATGTATAAAAATACACATAAAATAATTTAAATTTGTATGAAAATTAATTATCAAAATACACATAAAATAAGGCAAATTTCTAGTAAAAAAAGTACAGAATACACTTAAAATAATGTAAATTTGTATAAAAAAACAACAACGCAAATGCACATAAAATGAAGAAAAATTGTATAAAAAAAATATATACAAAACACACATTAAATAATGTAAATGCGTATAAAAATATGTATAGAAAATACACATGAAATAATCTAAGTTCTTATCGAAATAAATGAAGAAAATACCGATAAAATAATGTAATTTTGAATGAAAATATATATAGAAAATACACATAAAATAACGTAAATGCAAATAAATATCTACATATAAAATAATCTAAATTTGAATGAAAATAAATATAAAAATAAACATAAAATAAGACAAATTTGTATTGAAATATATATAAAAAATACACATAAAATAATGTAGATTTGTATCAAAATATATATACAAATACAGGTAAAATAACATAAATTGGTATAACAATATATATACAAAATACTCATTAAATAATTAATGTAAATACGTATAAAAATATATATACAAGTTACACATAAAACAATGTAAATTCGTCTCAAAATAAATCAACAAAATACCAATAAAATAATATATATTTGTGTGAAATTAAATTTAAAAAATACACATAACATAACTAAAATTTGTATTAAAATCTATACAAAAAAACAGAGAAATAATTTAAATTTGTAAGAAAATAGATATACAAAATACACATAAAATAAGGTAAATTTGTTTTGAAATATACGTATATACAAATACCCATCAAATATTATAAATTTCTAACAAAATATATAAACAAATAAACATAAAATAACGTAAATTTGCATATATATATATATATATATATATATATATATATATATATATATATATATATATATATATATATATATATATATATATATATATATATATATATATATATATACAGAATATACATTAAATAAAAATATGTATGAAGATATATACAAAATACACATAGAATAATGTAAAATTGTATCAATATAAATATACAGAATATCAATAAAGTAATGTAAAAATTTAGGAAAATAAAGATGCAAAATACCCAGGAAATAACTCATATATATATAAAAAAAAAATATATATATATATATATATATATATATATATATATATATATATATATATATATATATATATATATATATATATACAAAAATACACATCAGATAATTAAATCTGTATTAAAATAAATATACAAAATACACATACAATAAGGTAAATTTGTATTGAAATAGATATGCAAAAAACACATCAAATAATGTAAAATGGTATCAAAATATATACGAATACACATAATAAGATAATTATAAAATAACGTAAATTTTTATGAAAATATATATACAAAATACACATAAAATAATGTTAATAAGTAGAAAAATATATATACAAAATACACATAAAATAATGTGAATTCCTATCAAAATGAATAAACAAAAATCCAATGAATGTATATTTATATATATATATATATATATATATATATATATATATATATATATATATATATATATATATATATATATATATATATATATATATATATATATATATATATATATATATATATATATATAAATATATATATATATATATATATATATATATATATATATATATATATATACAAAATACAAATAAAATTACTAAAATTTGTATAAAAATATATACAAAAATACACAAAAATAATTTAAATTTGTTCGAAAATACATATGCAAAATACACATGAAATGATGTAAATACGTATATAAATATATATACAAAATACACATTAAATAATGTAAATTCGTGTCAAAATATATATAAAAATATCAATAAAAGAATGTGTATTTGTATCAAAATAGATATACAAAATACACATAAAATAATATAAATTTGTATAAAGCTATTTAAAAAAATACAGAAAAATAATAAAAATTTGTATGAAAATAAATATACAAAATAAACATATAATTAGGTAAATTTGTATGGAAATACATATACAAAATACACATGAAATAATGTAAATTTGAATGAAAATATATAAACAAATACACTTAAAATAACGCAAATTTGTATAAAATATATATACAAAACACACATTAAATAATGTAAATCTGTATAAAAAAAATATATACAAAACACAAATAGAATAATGTAAAATCGTATCAAAATAAATACACAGAATATTAATAAAATATTGTAAATTTGAATGAAAATAAAGATGCAAAATACCCCCCAAAAACGCATTTAAAAAAAAAAATATATATATCAAAATACACATAAAATATATAAATTTGTATTCAAATAAATATACAAAATGTACATACAATAAGGTAAATTTGTATTGAAATAGATATGCAAAATACATATAAAACAATGTAAATTTGTTTCAAAATATATATACAAATACACATAAAATAACGTAGATTTCTACTAAAATACATATTCAAAATCCACATAAGATGAAGCAAATACGTATAAAAAAGTGTATACAAAATACACATAAAATAACGTAAATTCGTATCAAAATAAATAAAAAAAATACCAATAAAAGAATGTGTATTTGTATAAATATAAATATACAAAATACACATAAAATAACTTAAATTTGTATAAAACTATATACAAAAATACACAAAAGTAATTAAATTTGTATGAAAATATATATACAAAATACACATAAAATAAGCTAAATTTGAATTGAAGTATATATATACAAAAAACATAAAATAATGTAAATTTGTATCAAAATATTTATAAAAATACATATATAATAACGTAAATTTGTATAAAAATATATAAACAAAATACACATTAAATAATATAAATACGTATAAAAAATATGTAAAAAATACACATATATTTCGTATCAAAATAAATAAACAAAATACCAATAAAATAATGTAAATTTGTATGAGAAAACATATACAAAATACACATAAAGAAACGCAAATTTCTATAAAAATATATGTACAAAAATGCAAATAAAATAAAGTAAATTTGCATAAAATTATATATACAAAACAATCATTAAATAATGTAAATGCGTATAAAAATATGTATACAGAATAACTATGAAATAATCAAAAATCGTATCGAATTAAATTAACAAAATACCAATAAAATAATGTAATTTGGGATGAAAATATATATAGAAAAAACACATAAAATAACTTAAATACAAATACAAATATTCACATAAAAAATTCAAATTGAGTGAAATAAATATACAAAATAAACTTAAAATAAGATAAATTTGTAATGAAATATATGTACAAAATACACATAAAATAATGTAAATTTGTATGCAAATATATATACAAATACACATAAAATAACATGAATTTGTATAAAATATATATTCAAAATAAACATTAAATAACGTAAATGCGTATAAAAAAAAAAAAATATATATATATAGATATATATATATATATATATATATATATATATATATATATATATATATATATATATATATATATATATATATATATATATATACAATGTTCATATAAAATAATGTAAATTCGTATCAAAATAAATCAACAAAATACCAGTAAAATAATATATATTTGAATGAAAATAAATTTACAAAATACACTTAACATAACTAAAATTTGTATTAAAATATATACAAAAATACCCAAAAATAATTTGAATTTGTATGAAAATAGATATACAAAATACACATAAAACTAGGTAAATTTCTTTTGAAAAATATATACAAAATACCCATAGAATATTGTAAAATTGTGTCAAAATAGATAAACAAATGAACATTAAATAACGTAGATTTATATAAAATATATATACAAAATACACATTAAATAATGGAAATATGTATGAAAAATATATACAAAATACAAATAGAGTAATGTAAAATTGTATCAAAATAAATGAACAGAGTATCAATAAAATAATGTAAATTTTTATGAAAATAAAGATGCAAAATACCCATAAAATAACGCATATTTGTATAAAAATATATATAAAAAAAAACACCAAATAATTAAATTTGTATTAAAATAAATATACAAAATGCACATATAATAAGGTAAATTTGTATTGAAATAGATATGCAAAAAACACATTAAATAATGTAAATTTGTATTAAAATATATATACGAAAATACTTAAAATAACGTAAATTTCTATGAAAATATACATAGAAAATACACATAAAATGATGTAAATACGTATAAAAATATATACACAAAATGCACCGAAAATAAGGTAAATTCGTATCAAATTCAATAAACTAGATTTCAATAAAAGAATGTATATATGTAGGAAAATAAATATACAAAATAATATGTATAATAACTAAAATTTGTATAAAAATACATACAAAAATATACAAAAATAATTTCAAATTGTATGAAAATTGATATACAAAATACACATAAAATTAGGTAAATTTGTATTGAAATACATATACAAAATACACATAAAATAATGTAAATTTGTATAAAAAAATATAAAAACAAATAGACATAAAGTAACGAATATTTGTATAAAATATATATAGAAAATGCACTTTAAATAATGTAAATATGTAAAATAAAATATATACAAAATACACATAGAACAATGTAAAATCGTATCAAAATTAATACACAGAATATCAATAAAATAATGTAAATTTGTATGAAAATATAGATGAAAAATACCCATAAAAAGAGCATATTTTTATAAAAATATATATACAAAAATACACATCAAATATTTAAATTTGTGTTAAAATAAATATACAAAATGCACATACAATATGGTAAATTTGTATTGAAATAGATATGCAAAACACACATAAAACAATGTAAAAGTGTTTAAAAATATATATACGAATACACATAAAAAAACGTAGATTTCTAAAAAAATATATAAAAAAAATACACATAAAATGATGTAAATACGTATAATAACATATATACAAAATACACATAAAATAATGTAAACTCGTACCAAAATAAATAAACAAAATACCAATAGAAGAATGTGATTCAAATTGTATGAAAATAAATATACAAAATACATATAAAATAACGTAAATTTATATAAAACTATATACAAAAATACACAAAAGTAATTGAAATTTGTATGAAAATAGATATACAAAATATACATAAAATAAACTAAATTTGTATTGAAATATATATACAAAATACATAAAAGAATGTAAATTTGTATCAAAATATTTAAACAAATACGCATAAACATTAAAGGAAGCAGCTCCAAGGCAAAAAAAAAAAAAAAAAAAATCAAGCAGAAAAAAAAATAGCCCGCTAATCAATGCCCCACAAAAGTGTATGGAAGAGTGGCCAAAAGAGAGGTCAATTTCGAGTGGAGAGGTTTCTTGATACTCTCCTCTTGAAAGAGGTCAAGTCGTAGGCAGGAGGAAATACAGACGAAGGAAGACTATTACAGAGTTTACCAGTGTAAGGGATGATAGAATGATAATGCTGGTTATCTTTGCATAAGGGATTTGGAGAGTAGAGGGATGAGCTAGAGTAGAAAGTCGAGTGCAGCGGTGCCGCGGGAGGGGGGGAGGCATGCAGTAAGCAAGTTCAGAAGAGCAGTCAGCATGAAATATCGATAGATGATAAAAAGAGAGGCAACATGGCGGAGGAATTTAAGAAACAAAAGACTGTTAATAAGAGGAGGGGAGTTGAAGAGTCCTATTCTGTGGTGATAAGATCTTATTTTTATTCTAGGGTGGAGTGATTATCTCTAGTTTCTGGAAAAGAGAGGCTGCTGTGATCAAATAAGAGCGAGAGTAACTAAAACTATGGTTGAAAATGTTTATACCACGTTTGATTATCGCTGCTTTTTACGGTAACTATCAAATCAAGTATGGAAAAAAAAGTAAGGATTCTCCGACAAAGTTTTCTTGATTACCTCGGCCATTTGAAACTTGGTGCAAAGTGCGTCAGAGATGAGGTAGAGAGTTTTTGTGGAAAGATTTGCGAGCGTATGGACTTCCAACGCTAAATTTCAGTTACAAAATTATAATACAAAATGCACATCATAAAAAAAGTTGATAATGTTAGTACGATGTTAGAATTAATGGAACTACTAAAATTACCACTACTACTACTACTACTACTACTACTACAACTACTACTATAACCAACGCAACAACAACAGTAATAATACGTAACATCGACGATGATAATAATAATAATTACAATAATACTAACACTAATAATAATGATAATAACAACAACAATCGTATAAAAGACATTTCTAAACACGTCTTGGGTACATTTCTTTGCATATCATTTTATTTTCACCTTTATAATAATCTCCATCAACACTTCCTCACCACGACAGACAAAGGACGGCAGGCAGCACTCACAGATAACGGGAGCACCGCTGATTGGCACCAAGAGCCAGCAACAGCAGCCAACACACTATCTCTTTGAGCGACCTAACCCAGCAGTCTTCTCCGCGATGGTCAGGTTTTTCACTCGACACCTCATACAAAAGAAATTCCCTGTGCTGTGTAACCTCCTCAAAAACCTCTCACCTCTATGAACACTCTATATTATGAGAAGTTTCCTGTATAGTTTCCACGGATTTCTTACCTTTAATACCAACAGCAAATAATATATATATATATATATATATATATATATATATATATATATATATATATATATATATATATATATATATATATATATATATATATATATATATATATATATATATATATAATATATATATATATATATATATATATATATATATATATATATATATATATATATCTGTTATGAACACCTAGCAAAATATTATAAGCGATATCCTATATAGTTTCCATTGATTTCATACGTTTAATAACAACACCAAATGCTATATATAAATTTCTCTCTTTTATGAACACTCGGCAAAATATTATAAGAGATATCTCGTATAGTTTCTACAGATTTCTTACCTTTAATATCAACATCAAATGCTATACATACATTTTTTCGTATTTTTTGTACTTGTGTTTCGTTTTGGAAGCTTATCAACTTGTGTGGAGGTCATTAAAGTGTGTGGCTGATTACACGAATAACAATATCAATAACAATAACGGTGAGCATGATGATGATAAGGAATATAATAAGAGATAAAAGCAACATCAACAATAAAGCCTAACCATTATATTCTCACGTAATTTAAACCATTATATTCTCCCGTATTTTAAACCATTATATTCTCACGTAATTTAAACCATTATATTCTCCCGTATTTTAAACCATTATATTCTCACGTATTTTAAACCATTATATTCTCCCGTATTTTAAACCATTATATTCTCCCGTATATTAAACCATTATATTCTCCCGTATTTTAAACCATTATATTCTCCCGTATTTTAAACCATTATATTCTCCCGTATTTTAAACCATTATATTCTCCCGTATATTAAACCATTATATTCTCCCGTATATTAAACCATTATATTCTCCCGTATTTTAAACAATTATATTCTCCCGTATTTTAAACCATTATATTCTCAAGTATTTTAAACCATTTCATTCTCCCGT
Source organism: Eriocheir sinensis (assembly GCF_024679095.1). NCBI lineage: Eukaryota > Metazoa > Arthropoda > Malacostraca > Decapoda > Varunidae > Eriocheir > Eriocheir sinensis. The sequence continues at coordinate 121,170 of NW_026112118.1, forward strand.
ATTTTAAACCATTATATTCTCCGTATTTTAAACCATTATATTCTCCCATATTTTAAACCATTATATTCTCCCGTATTTTAAACCATTATATTATCCCGTATTTTAAACCATTATATTCTCCCGTATTTTAAACCATTATATTCTCCCGTATTTTAAACCATTATATTCTCCCGTATTTTAAACCATTATATTCTCCCGTATTTTAAACCATTATATTCTCCCGTATTTTAAACCATTATATTCTCCCGTATTTTAAACCATTATATTCTCCCGTATTTTAAACAATTATATTCTCCCGTATTTTAAACTCTTATATTCTCCTGTATTTTAAACCATTATATTCTTCCGTATTTTAAACTCTTATATTCTCCCGTATTTTAAACCATTATATTCTCCCGTATTTTAAACCATTATATTCTCCCGTATTTTAAACCATTATATTCTCCGTATTTTAAACCATCATATTCTCACGTATTTTAAACCATTATATTCTCCCGTATTTTAAACCATTATATTCTCCCGTATTTTAAACCATTATATTCTCCCGTATTTTAAACCATTATATTCTCCCGTATTTTAAACCATTTTATTCTCCCGTATTTTAAACCATTATATTCTCCCGTATTTTAAACCATTATATTCTCCCGTATTTCAAACCATTATATTCTCCCGTATTTTAAACCATTTTATTCTCCCGTGTTTTAAACCATTATATTCTCCCGTATTTTAAGCCATTATATTCTCCCGTATTTCAAACCATTATATTCTCCAGTATTCTAAACTGTTATATTCTCCCGTATTTTAATCCATGATATTCTCCCTTTTCTCTTTCTTTAATACGTACAAACTAAGGTAAATATCAATCAACAAAGAGAGGCCAAGTTCATCATCTCTTCTCTCGTGTTCCTTTTCTTTTCCTTCGTTATTATATACAAACAAATAAGACAAACAACAATCAACAGAGACACGAAATCACTACCTTACATTGAGATCGTCGTCATTGTTGTTATTTTGGTATTTAGGTGCAAACACAACAAGAGTTAACTCGGTTTCGGTGTCTACGTACAGTTAGTAATATAAGGGTTAGTTTTTATCCGTTTAATTCTACGGTGTTTCCCTGTTAGTTTCATTACTGGGGACGAGGTAGGGAAGGAAGGAAGGAGGGAGGGAAGAGAAGGGAAGGGGGAAGGGAAAGGAGAAGTGGGGAGGGAAAGGAAAAAGAGATAAGATAAAGGGAAAAGAAAGGAGAAAGTAGAGAGAAAGGGAGAGAATAAGGGAAGGGGTAAAGGAGAGGGAATTGGAGTGAAAGAGAAGGGAAGGGGAGCAGGGAGGGAAAGTGGAAGGGGAGGAGGGAGAGAAACGGGAAGTGGAGAGAGAGAGCGAGAAAGGAGAGAGGTTAAGGGGGAAGAAAGGGAAGGGAAAGTGGAGGAAAAGGGGGAAGAGATGCGGTAAGGGAGAGAAAGGGAAGAGAAAGGGAAGGGAAAAGGAGAAGAGGTGAGGGATGGGAGAGGAAAGGGGAGAGAAAGGGAAGGGAAAGGGAGAAGAGGTGAGGTAAAGGAGAGAAAGGGGAGAGAAAGGGAAGGGAAAGGGAGAAGAGGTGAGGTAAAGGAGAGGAAAGGGGAGAGAAGTGGGAGAGAAAGTGGAGGGAAAGGGGGAGGAGATGAGGGAAAGGAGAGGAAAGGGAGAGAAAAGGAAGAGAAAGAGGGAAGAGGTGAAGGGAAGGAGAAGAAAGGGGAGGGAAAGGAGAGGAAAAGGGGAGAAAATTGGGAGGGGAAGGGGTGTCGTGTGATATGTTTAGGGGTAATGTCGTGTGATATGTTTAGGGGTAATGTCGTGTGATATGTTTAGGGGTAATGTCGTGTGATATGTTTAGGGGTAATGTCGTGTGATATGTTTAGGGGTAATGTCGTGTGATATGTTTTGGGGTAATGTCGTGTGTTATGTTTTGGGGTAAGGTCGTGTGATATGTTTTGGGGTAATGTCGTGTGATATGTTTAGGGGTACTGTCGTGTGATATATTTAGGGGTAAGGTTGTGTGTAATGTTCTGAGGTAAAGTCGTGTGATATGTTTTGGGGTAATGTTGTGTATTATGTTTTGGGGTAATGTTGTGTGATATGTTTGTGGTAATGTCGTGTGATGTGCTTATCTGCTGAGTATGTTTGTGTTGGGGCGGGGGGGTATGAGAGAGAGAGAGAGAGAGAGAGAGAGAGAGAGAGAGAGAGAGATTTACATAGATTTACATAGAAAATCAGACCAGACCCCATGGTCCAGACTTGGTGGTCTGTCTGTCTTAAACCTAAGTGATTTTACATTAATCAGAAGACTCCAAAACGTTGCATTTCTACTCTAGTTGATATTAAGTTGAAGGAAGTGACGGTCGAGCTTATTTTGAAGGAGTCAGTCGTGTTACACTGGACCACTGATGGTGGAAGCTTATTCCATTCTCGCACTACAACGTTGGTGAAGAAAAATTTGGTGCAATCTGAATTTACTTGTCTACATCTGAGTTTACGCCATTGTTCCTCGTGCAGACTGTCATCGATCATAAACAATGTTGATCTGTCTACATTCGTGAAACCATTAAGTATTTTAAAACATTCGATCAATTTTCCTCCAGAGGCGACGTTTCTCAAGAGAACATGCTAAGGATAGAAAGCCTTTCTTCGTAGGATTTGTTGCGCAAGGAGGGATCATTTCGTTGCCCGACGCTGAACACCTTCTAATTTAGCAATATCCTTTGCATGGTGGGGGACCAAAACTGTACCGCATATTCCAAGTGTGGTCGGACTAAACTGTTGTAGAGCAGGAGTATTACATCTTTATTCTTGAATACAAAGTTTCTTTTAATGAAGCCCAACATTCTGTTCGCTTTATTTGCTGCATCGATGCATTGCTGTGAGAATTTGAGGTTTGACGCGATTTTGACCCCCAAGTCTTTGACGCATTGACCGCTTCTGAGTTTAACGCCGCGCATTTCGTATTCGAACTTCTTATTCCTCGTTCCAACTTCAAGGACCTGGCACTTGTCTACGTTAAAGGGCATCTCCCATCTATCCGACCAAGCTGAAATTTGTGCAAATCCTCTTGGAGGCTTTGCCTGTCTTCGTCAGTGAGAACCGAGTTACCAATCTTTGTGTCGTCTGCAAATTTACTAATGCGGTTATTGAGTCCAACATCCACGTCGTTGATGTAAATAATGAAGAGCACTGGGCCAAGGACCGAGCCCTGAGGGACGCCACTAGTGACAGGCGCCCACTCTGAGTTAAATCCGTCAATCACTACTCTTTGTTGTCTGTTGCTCAACCAATTCGCGATCCATTGGTTTACTTGACCGTCAATACCTATTTGCTTTAATTTGTAAAGTAATTTATGATGCGGGACTTTATCAAACGCTTTCTGGAAATCAAGATAGACTACGTCCAGTGATTTGGTTACGTCATAAACAGTGAAAAGGTCGTTATAAAAGGTTAATAGGTTTGATAGGCAGGATCTTTTGTTTCGGAAGCCATGTTGTGAGTCCCCAATCAATGAGTGGCTTTCAAGGTAACTCACAATTTTGTCTCTAATTATGCCCTCAAGTAGCTTACCTACAACCGAAGTTAGACTAATGGGCCTGTAATTACCTGGTACTTTTTGTCTCCTTTCTTGAAAATCGGTGTCACGTTAGCCTTTTTCCAATCTTAATGGACTATGCCTTGTCTCAAGGACATATTGAATACAGTTGTGAGGAGGAGAGTATTTCGCTCTTCGTTTCTTTCAGCAGAGTTGGATATACTTTGTCAGGTCCAGGACTTTTATTTGTTTTAAGTGAATGGAGAGCTTTAAGGACTTCATCGGTTGTTATTTCAAAATTAGGCAATGCATGCTCGAGATTTACAATAGTACTGGTGTTTGTGGTAGCGAGAGGAAGACTGTTAGTATTAAACACCGAGGAAAAGTAATTGTTTAAGAGGTTTGCAATGTGTTGGCTGTCAGTCACTAGTGCACCGTCGCTGTTTGTTAAAGGTCAATACCACTTTTGATCGCCTTTCTGTTGTTTATGTAACTGAAGAAAGATTTCGGGTTATTTTACAGTTGGCTGCAATATTTTCTTCATATCTACGCTTTGCCTGACCTACTAGTCTTTTACTCGTCGCCTGGCATCATTATAGAGTCTAATGTTCTCAGGCGTGCTTTGTTCTTTCTTTAACCTGTAAAACAATTTTCTCTCATTGACTGATTGTTTAATTTCGCTATTAAACCACGGTGGGCTTTATTAGTGTTAATTCGCTTCTCGCACAAGGGGACGAATGTGTTCTGCTGAGTGAGTAAGTGATTTTTTAAAGCAACCAGGCTTCCTCTACGTTGCCGTCATCTGATAGTTGTATTTCTGTTAGTTTTGTATGATTTATACGAATTTATCTCTTTTGAAATTGGGAAAATTTACTTTATTTTCAGTCACTGATGATTGAGCTTTAATGTCGACGCGCACTAATTTATGATCGCAAGAACCGAGGTGTTCTCCTACCGTGACACTACTGACAAGGTTATCTTGGGTCGTTATAACAAGGTCGAGTATATTATTTTGTCGAGTTGGCTCAGAAACCATTTGGCTTAGATAATTTTCTTCTAGAAATTCGATCATTCTATGTGACTCGCCTTCTGTACCTGACAGTATCGCCCAGTCGATATGGGGAGGTTAAAGTCTCCTAATATCAGTGAGTCGTTGTTATTAAGTGACTGCCTTAAGACGCTGTACATTTCAAGGTCGTCATCGAGTGATTGCCCAGGAGGTCTGTAGGTGACAGATATATTTAAATTGACTTTTGCAATGTTTACTCGCACGCACAAATGTTCAACGTTACTGTTTCCCGGTGTTTTGTCGGTGGGTTGCAAATAGCTTTTGACATAAAGGGCGACGCCACCGCCTCTACGGTTTACACGATCTTTGTTGAAGAGTCTGTAGCCATCTATGTTGTATTCGGAACTTAAATCAATATTTGTGGTGTCGATAAATGTTTCGGTTATAGCAATTATGTCAAAATTTTCTGTTAAAGCAAGACATCTCAGTTCATCAAATTTGTTTCTTAGGCTACGCGCATTGAAACTAAGGATTTTTAAGTTATCTAGAGGCTTGGTAATACAGGTGGTGGTACTTGCGGGATCACGGTTACGGGTTTGTTTGTCGAGGGTATTGTAGTAAGTTTGAGAGAGAAATGAAGGAGTAGAGATAACGAGAATTACACACACACACACACACACACACACACACACACACACACACACACACACACACACTTTTATTTTTTTACGATTTAGTACATTTTTCTTATAATAATGTTAATTCCTTCTTTTCTCTTTTCAGGTAAGACTTTCGATTTCTGGCTCTGATTCCTCTGCGGCGCACAAGGTCAGTCTGTATTGGTTGTACACACACACACACACATAGATTTCGAGGAGACTTGATCGCGGTTTTAATGGATGAAGGGCTTTAATAAGGGGTATAAATAAAGGTTTTGACGGTAAGAGAGCCGGGTAGGACACGTAGTAATGAGTTTAAGTTGGATAAATTCAGATTCAACAAGGACATTGGCAGAACTCGTCCACCAACAGAGTGGTGGATGAGTGGAAGAAACTTAACAGTCGTGTGGTGAGTGCCAATACAGTGACACTTTCACAAAAATATATTAGACAAAGTCATGGATGGTGATGTTAGGTGGGGTTAGGTTCACAGGAGCTGCCATGCATACTCCTCTTGGCCTCTTGCAGACTCCTGATGTTCTTATGTTAACCCCTCCCTCCCCTTCCACACACATTCAGGACTCGCGTTTCACCACAAAGTCTGGTGCCGGTTTCATCCGTCTGTCCCTTTCCTTATTCAACGCTTCGCCGCCCTCCCATCGCCTCCATCTTTTCTTCTTCTTTTTTTAATATATAATTAAGTTCTTTTTCTTCCTTTTCTTCTTCGTTTCTTGTTTAGGTTGTTTTCTTATGTTCAAATGTTTTCTTCGCACTTTTAACTCTGCGGTAAAGTTATCCACTTCTCACTTCTCATCCTTAACCGTCTGCCCGCCTCCATAACACCAGTCTTACCTTCCAGCCTTCACTGTCCTCTTTCCCGCACACCCCTACTACTCCTTCCTCCTTCTCCTCCTCCTCTCCTGCCACCGTCTACTTCTCCTCTTCCTTTTGCTTTATAATTTAATCCTCCTCCTCCTTCTCCTCCTCCTCCTCCTTCACTGTCCGCTTCTTTTCACTCCTCCTCCCCCTCCTCCGCCTCCTCCATCTACTTTTTTTTCTGCGTGCCCTTCTGCTTCTCCTCCTCCTACTACTGCTCTTCCTCCTGTTTCTTCTAAATGGAAGGGAAAGGCAGATTGTGAAAATAAAAATAAATAAATAAAGGGAAGGATAAAGAAAACATCCGCACAACGAAAGAAAGAAAGAAAGAGAGAAAGTGAGTCCGTGGTTGCAAAATATAAAGAAAAAAAATACTGGAAAAAAAGGGAATGGATGGAAAGGAAATAAGGACGAGGAAAGTTTAAAAATTAGAAAAAAACAGTTGGTAAAGAAAGAGAGAGTGAAGAAAGAGAGAGGGTTTACAGCAAGAGGGAGAGGGAGGAAAAAGGGAAAAGAAAAGGGGGAGAGACTGGTAAAGGGAAGAAGAGATGATAACGGTGCGGGAGATGATGAGGGGAGTGAAAAGAAAGGGAAACAGGTTCACTATCATAGAGCCACCACGTTAAGGAAGAAAAAAGGAAAAAAAAAAACAGCGGAAAAATAAATGGGAAAAAAAGCTTAAGGGGAGAAGAGGGGGTATGACGACGCAGTGGACTATGAAAGCAGTAAAGCGAAGGTAAATAAACGCTATCAAACGCTCGGCCGATAAGGAAAAAAACGGGAGAAAGAAGATGGGGTATGGGGGTGGGAAGGGACAATTTTCAACCAGCGCCTAGTGGAGGAAAATTACCCACATGCTACCAGCATTTCCAAACATCCCAAACTTCAGCAACTTCAGTCAAGAGGAGTACCGCGGGGCAGCATGGTCCAAGCAAGTCATACATCACGGCATCTACTATAAAAAAAATTCGCGTGCGCCACCAACGGACCGAAAAATGGTGTTCAGGATATTGGTGACAGGCAGAAGGGATGGTGATGGGGATGATGAAGATGGTGAAGTGAAGGGAAGATATATAGAAGGGAAGGGAGGAAGGGATGTGTTAGGTGTTGATGGAAGTGTTGAGGGTGGTGGTGATGAAGTGAAGGGAAGATATATAGAAGGGAAGGGAGGAAGGGATGTGTTAGGTGTTGATGGGATTGTTGAGGGTGGTGGTGGTGAAGTGAAGGGAAGATATATAGAAGGGAAGGGAGGAAGGGATGTGTTAGGTGTTGATGGAAGTGTTGAGGGTGGTGGTGGTGAAGTGAAGGGAAGATATATAGAAGGGAAGGGAGGAAGGGATGTGTTAGGTGTTGATGGGAGTGTTGAGGGTGGTGGTGATGAAGTGAAGGGAAGATATATAGAAGGGAAGGGAGGAAGGGATGTGTTAGGTGTTGATGGGAGTGTTGAGGGTGGTGGTGATGAAGTGAAGGGAAGATATATAGAAGGGAAGGGAGGAAGGGATGTGTGAGGTGTTGATGGGTATGGTGAGGGTGGTGGTGAAGGGCGAAGTGATGTCGATGGGGGCGATGAAGATGTGAAGTGAACGGAGAATAGAGGATAAGAAAATAATGGGAAAGGATGTGTTAGGTGTTGATGGGGGTGGTGAGGGTGGTGGTGAAGGGTGAAAGTGATGGTGAAGGGGGTGATGAAGATAGTGAGGTGAAGGGCAGACTGATAGATAGATACACGTCGAGGCAAGAGAAAGTTTCGAGTTGCGTAATCCCAGCGAAAAAGTTTCCAAAATCCCCTGCCTGCCATCCTTCTCTCTCTCTCTCTCTCTCTCTCTCTCTCTCTCTCTCTCTCTCTCTCTCTCTCTCTCTCTCTCTCTCTCTCTCTCTCTCTCTCTCTCTCTCTCTCTCTCTCTCTCTCTCTCTCTCTCTCTCTCTCTCTCTCTCTCTCTCTCTCTCTCTCTCTCTCTCTCTCTCTCTCTCTCTCTCTCTCTCTCTCTCTCTCTCTCTCTCTCTCTCTCTCTCTCTCTCTCTCTCTCAAGATAAAAATAAGATGTATATTTGCACATCAAGAAAACATCAACAAAGCTGGTGAGTATGTGTGTGCGTGTGTGTGTGTGTGTGTTTTATCAGGACACTGCAGACGCGAGTGTATATAATTTCTCACGCGTAGCGAGGCAGAAAGGACGAAAAAAAAAACACGTGGTTGTCTTGCAGTGGAGGAAGGAGGAAGTGAGGCAAGGTGAAGGAGGAAGTGAGGCAAGGTGAAGGAGGGAAGGAGGAAGAGGGTAGAAGAAACGAAGGAAGGAACTAAGGAAGGAAGGAAGGAACGAAAAGGTCTTGAACGAGGAAGTGAGGCAGTATGGGAGGGAAGCGGGGAGAAACGAAGGATGGAAGAAAGAAAGGACCGAAGGGACCAAGTTTTGACCGAGTGGAGTGAGGCAAGAAGGGAGGGAAGGTGGAAGAGAGCTAGTAAGAAACGAAGGAAGGCAGGAAGGAACAAAGAGAACAGGTAGTGACGAAGGGAAATGGGTGGGTAAGGCTGCACATGAGGAGGTAAGGAAGGAAAAGAACTGAAGGAAAGAAGGAAGGAAGGAACGAGGAAGAGACACAGTGAGGAGGCGAGATAAAGATAGATAGAGAGAGAGGAAGAGAGATAACGAGACAAGGACGGAGGGAGGAAGGTAGTAGGCAAGGAAAGGGAATTAAAAGATAGGCAAAACAGAGGAGTTGGGAAAGAAGAGGAGAAATGGTGACTAAATGAGATAAGGAATAAAGAATGGAGGGACAGACGAACGGAGGAAAAGAGGGAGAAAAGGAGTGAAGGAGAGATAGACGGAGGAATGGAGGGAAGGAGGAGAGAGGGCGGGATGGAAAGGGAGAAGGAGGGAGAAAGTGGGAGAGAAAGAGGTAGATAGAGGTTATGGGAGGAGAGGGACGGAAGGGGGAGTGAGGGGGAAAGGGCAGTGTCGGCGGAAGTTAATGGAAATCTGGTCAAGCGTCCTTCAGTCCTTCGACCACTCACTAACAGTCTCAATTTTACCTCCTCTTATACTTTTCCCTCCCTTCCCTAGTCTCCCCTGTGCTGCACTTTCCTCCTTCCCCTTCCCATCCACCTTTTTTTTTTTACAAAAAGGAGACGGCTCAAGGGCAACAAAAGAGTGTAGAAAATAAAGCCCTACTCACCGCTCCCATAATAGACAAAAGTAAGAGCGGCCAAAGAGAGGTCAATTTCAGATGGAGAGGTGTCTTGATACTCCCTTCTTGAAGGAGGTCAAGTCTTAGGCAGGAGGAAATGCAGACGAAAGTCTGTTCCAGAGTTTACCAGTGTAAGGGATGAAAGAGTGAAGATGCTGGTTAACTCTTGCATAAAGAGTTTGGACAATATAGGGATGAGCACGAGTAGAAAGTCAGTGCAGCAGGTCCTGGAAGGGGAGGCATGCAATTAGCAAGTTCAGAAGAGCAGTCAGCATGAAAATATCGATAGAAGATAGAAAGAGAGGCAACATGGCGGCGGAATTTAAGAGGTAGAAGGCTGTCAGTATGAGGAGGGGAGTTGATGAGACGAAAAGCCTTTGACTCTACTCTGTCTAATAGAGCTGTGTGAGTGGAGCCCCCCCATACATGTGATGCGTTCTCCATACGAGGGCGGACAAGGCCCCTGCATATGGACAGCATCTGTGCGGGGGAAAAGAACTGGCGGAGACGATACAGAACGCCCAACCTCAGGGGTGCGAAGGCTCTGGTACCTTTTGTGAGCTGCCTCTCTATCTTTGATAGCACGAGAACAAGCGTGATTAAACCAGAGAGAGAGAAAGTACGTGGAATGTGTGCCTCCATTCCAGAGACAATCACCTTTGTGATGCGCTGGGCACACAGAGGGTCTCTCTCCTGTAAGCAGTGATCATTCCACGGGAAATCGGCGAAGTCCCTGTTCGTCTTCCTTCCCTTCTCCTCCCTCCCCATCCTCCTCCTATTATGTGCTTCCCTTTCCTTCATTCACTCCCCTCCCTTTCCTCTCCATCCTTTCCCTTTCCTTTTACCTGCAAACTATCCCTGCCTCCTCCCTACCTCTTCCCCTTCCACTCTAGTTTAGCTCCTCCCCTCCTTATCTTCCCTTCCTCCCCTTCACTTCCCTCACCTCTTGCCTGTAAATTACACGTGCAATCCCCTTTCCATTTCTCCTTCCACTCTCATTCATCTCTTCTCTTTCCTGCATACTTCCCTCCTCCTCCTCCTCCTCCTCCTCCTCCTCCTCCTCCTCCTCCTCTCCCCTTCTTCCCCCTTCCTCCTCCCCACCTTCACTCCCTCGCCTCTTCCTGTAAACCCTCCCTTCTTTCTTTCTCTATTCTTTACCGTTTCGTTTTTCTTATTTTTAATCTTTCCTCGCCCTTGTTTCCTTTCCATTCATTCTCCACTTTTCTTTCATTTTTTCTTTATATTTGACAGCCACGAACTGTATCTTTCTCTTTCTTCATTTGCCTCGATATTCTTTTCTTTATCCTTCCCTTTGTTGTTTTCTTTTATTTTCAGTGTGGCTTTCCCCTTCCCTTTACTTCGCCCTTTCCAAGCCGATTTCCCCTTTCTCCCTTTTCTTCTTTTTCTTTTTTCCTTTTACTTGATTCCCTTATTTTCTTATCCTCCTATTCTTCCTTTCTTCCTGCATTTATTTCCTTTATCATCCTTCATTCCACATCTACCATCACAGCAACGCCGAAAGTTTTTTTTATGTATATCTCATTCTTCTCTCCTTCCTCTCTTCCTCCTTTCTTCCTCCAGTCATCCCTTCCCTCCATCCTTCCTTCAGTCACAGCAGTCTCATTTTTTTATCCTCTCCCATCTTCTTTTTTCCTTTCCATCCTCACTCTTTTCCCTCCATTCATCCTTTCTTCATTCCTTTAGTTATAGCAGTCTCAAAACAGCTTACATCTTTCCTCTCTTTCTTCTTTTCTCGCTTCCTTCCCTTCCCTCCTTCCCTTCCCTTCTGCCTTTATGTATGACAATCTTGATATTTCTTTTCTTTCTTTTATTTATTCATTTCTCCTTCCCTCCCTTCCTTCTCTCCATTCATCCACTTCCTTTCCCTCCTTCGGCATGGCAGCCTCTGTATTTCTTTTCCTCCCTTTCTTTCTTCTATTCTCCCTCCCTTCCCTCCATTCATCCCCTCCTCTTTCTTTTCTTCATAGCTATTTTTTATCTTCCCTCCTCACCTCGTACCCTCCAAACATCCCCTCCTTTCTACCCTCGGTCATGGCAGCCTCAATGTTGTTTTCCTCCTCTCTATTCTTTTCTCCTTTCCCACCCTCCATTTGTCCCTCCCTCATGGCGGCCTCGGACCCTCTCTCCCCGGCAGTGTCTCGGGTCGGCGGGGCTGTCGAGGGTTTGGCCGCAGCTTTAACCCGCCGAGGAGACGCCGTCGGGGGACCGCAGGGATGTTGTGCAGTGTCGGTCCCCTGTGGCATTAGGGCAGGCGAGGTGACACGTGGCGAGGCAAGCAAGGAATGAGAGGGGAAGGGAATGGGGAGGGGGAAAGGGAAAGGATGGAGGGATGCGGAAAGAGGAAGAAGAAGGAAAAGAGGAAAGTGAAGGAAGAGGGGAGAAGGGAAGGGGAGGGGAAGGAGAAAGCAAAAGGAAGGGGAAGAAGGGAAGGAGAAGGGAAGGGAAATGGAAGGGGGGAAAGGGCAAGGGAAGAGGAAGGGGGAAAAGAAGGGAAAGGAAAGGCAAGGGAAAGGGAAAGAGAAAGTGGAAAAAGAAGGGAAGGAGAAGGGAAGGGAAATGGAAGGGGGGAAAGGGCAAGAGGAAGAGGAAGGGGGAATGGGGAAAGGGAGGCGAAGGGGAAGGGAAAAAAAGGGAAAGGGGAGGAGGAACGGGAAGGGGTAGAGGAAGGGGAAGGGGGAGGGGAAGGGGAAGGGGAAAGGGATGGAGAAAGCGAAGGGAAAGGAAGGGAAGGCGGGGAACGGGGTCAAGTCAATACCGTTCTTTCCTCTTGCTTCTCTGGTTATCTCGTTTTCTGTCACTTACCTGATTATTGTGCTACGTGTGTCTCCGTGTCTTCCAATGTCTCTTTTATCTTCCTGTTGCCTCTCCCTCTTCTTTTTCTTTTTAGTTTCTTTTTGTCTCTTGGGCGTGGATGGATGCCTCTCGATCTGGGTCTGGAAATTGAAAAGCACCTGTTGAATTTGTACTTTTTTATTCCGGATACTTTTGCTGTTTTTCTCGTCTCTCTACCTCTTGAATTTCTGTAGTGTGTGTTTTTTATCTATGCATATATAAACAAATAAACGTATCTCTGAACAATCAAAGGAAAAGCAGTTTGTCTTGTTCTCAACTAAACATCTATTCAAATAAGTTTTCTTTTTCAATCTTTCATAAGTTTGTATATTCTTAAGTCCTCCTACTCTTTCTCCTTCTTTCTTTCCTCTTCCTCCTTCTCTACTCCTTTTCCTCCTCCTCCTCCTTCCCTTCTATTACTGCCACATGCTTTTATTAGATATTCATTAACGCTTTTTCATCTCTTCTTAATTTGTATACTCAGTCTTCCCATTTTCCTCGTCCTCTTTCTTCTCCTTGCGTAATTTTGCTTTTATTCATTATTCCTGTTGCAGATGTCAACAGTCGAGGCAACCCTGTCTTTGTTAAGTCATATATTCATGTGACCTAGAATGCAGTAGAGTTAATTTCCACGCACATTAATTTATCTGCTCCGGGGCTGCTCTACATAAGCACACAGCCGCGCGATGTCACACATGAGCACGGCAAGGCGGCGAGGAGGCGGCGAGGCGACGCGCGGGTGCGAAGGAAATGCTGATGAGACAGAGTGAAGGATGGCGGAAGGGGACGAGGAGGAGGAGGAGGCGCTGAGGGAGGGCGAGGAAGATCTAGTGGAGGAGGAGGAAGGGCTGGGGGAGGACGAGGAGTGAGGCAGGGTGAAGAGGACGAAGAAACATGGAAACAAAAACATGGAGAAGCAGGCAACACAAATCCTGTTAGTTTATAGCGAGGCTGTCTGTTATCGCAATGGGAGGTGTTCGCCAGGCGCTTTAGTGATTAAGGCACTTGCTGTATATACGGTTGAGAACGTTAAATCCACTCGTCGTGTCAGATTCATAATTAAAGTGCTTTTAGAATGAGCTGACCGTTTTCGCACTGACTAATTTTGCAGGAAGTTTGCTCCAACAGCGGATGACTTGCTCTGAGAGGTGAAAAGAGCTCCCGCCCTTATATATATTGCATCACTTTACTTGACTGAGTACAACGTATTTTCTATTATTATTATTATTATTTTCTATTATTATTATTATTTTCTATTATTTCTTGTGGTCGTACAAATTATGGGTCGTATTACAAGACATATCGCCGCCCAAGAACACATATTTGACAAGGCTTTCGTAGGAGTTGTGGGCATTTCCAGGGGTAGTTTTATGACCCTGGTGGTAGTGTGAGTCTTCTTCTGTACCGTGAACCTGAAGAAACACCCATTGGAACCCGACTGACCCCCTCTTTGACCTTTAGAAATGGCTGATGTGAGAAGCGAGTGTCTTATAATACCAACCTATGAATCGCTTGAGTAATTCTTCACACGGCTGTGCCTCAGAGATGGCGCCATTTTTACTGTGCGACGCTTTGCTCTACCGAATAAGTCTCATGTACTTATAACTGGGGAACCATTACTGCAATACGTTTTATAAGTCAATTCTCACCAATAACTGGCGCCACTATAAAAAAAATTGCCTGCGCCATGACGAGCTTGGGCCGACCACCAGCTAGGCCCCTGAAGAAAGCCTACAGGCGCTATAGGTTGAGAGGTAAAAAAAGAAGAAAAAAAAAGAAAAAAAAAGTTATGTAAATACAAAGACAACATTCATTCCGGTCTCTTACATTCACAGTTTCTCGAGATGAACCCAAGCATGCTATAAACTTTTTATTTTCACAAAAAAAGAAGGGAGAGTTTACAGTGAGAGGCGAGGGGGTGAAGGTGGGAGGAGGAAGGGGGAAGAAGGGGAGGAAGAGGAGGAGGAGGAGGAGGAGGAGACGGGAAGTATGCAGGGAAGAGAAGAGGTGAGAGAAGGTGGAAGGAAATGGGAGGTGATTGCAAGGGAGTTTACAGGCAGGAGGTGAGGGAATAAAGGGAGAAGGGAGATAGGAACGGAGGAGATGGAATAATGGGAGGGGCTAAATGTGGGGAGTGGAAGGGTCGTTTGCACCTTTTTTACAACAAAGGAGACAGCTCAAGGGCACAAAAACAATAATAAAAAAGCCGCTTCTCGCTGCTCCTAAAAAAAGAATCAAAAGAGGTACACTTGAGGCATCACCTGATACTGCCCTTAACATCTGAGCCCTAACGTATGACCTGCAGAGGCGACACACACGTTAAAGCATACTGAGAATTCCTGAACACAAATTGGAAGATTATACTTGTTGAGGTTGAAGGACGTTTGCCGCTCCTCAGACTCTTCAATAACCAGTCAAGGTCCTTTGGAATGGCCTCGCAATCAGCCGTGGGAGCCTTCACCCTATTCTGGTGTTGTCAGCAAACCTCGAGATGTTGGCGGAGAAGGAGGAGGAGGAGGAGGAGGAAGAAGAAGAGTAGGGAAGACAGGAGAGAGAGGAAGGGTGAAGAGTAGGCGAGGAAAGAACAGAGGTAGATACAGGAGGAAGAGAGGAAGAGAAGGGACAGGAAAGGAGAGATGAAACAGGAGGAGGAAGATGAGGAGGAAGAAAAATAACAGGAGGAGGAGTAGACATAGATGAAAAAGGACGAAGACAAGGTGGATTGTGAGAAGCATAACTGCACGGAGAAAAAAAAAGTAGATGGATGAGGCGGAGGAGAGGGAGGAAGAGTGAAAAGAAGCGGACAGTTAAGGAGGAGGAGGAGGAGGAAGAGGACTAGAAAAGAGAAGCAGAAGAAAGAGAAGTAGACGGTGGCGGGAGGAGGAGGAGGAGGATGAAGGAGGAGCAGGGGTGTGCAGGAAAGAGAACAGTGAAGGATGGGAGGTAAGACTGGTGTTATGGAGGCGGGTAGACGGCGTTGTGCTGGGCTAAGAGGGCGATGGGAGGGCAGCGAAGCGAGGGGAAGGAAAGGGAACAGACGGATGAAACCGGGCACCAGGCTTTGTGGTGAAACGCGAGTCCTGGATGTGTGTGGAAGGGGAGGGGGGCGGTGAACATAAGAACATACCGTAAGGAGTCTGCGAGAGGCCAAAAGGAGTATGCTTGGCAGCTTCTGTGATACGAGGCATGGGAGCAGAGAAATAGAGAGAGGTATAAGGAGGGAGGAAAGGGAGAGTGCACAAGAATGAAAAACGACCAAGTAGGGACACTAGAAAGAAAGAAAATAATGAGATGAAATAATAAATCAAGTAGAAGTAGACAGCCATGACGAAGAAGGGAAAGACATGGAGAAAAGAAAGGAAAAGAATGAAGGAAGACGAATAAAATAATGGACAAAACTTTAGTGAACAGCATACGAAAGCCATGGATGACGAGGAAACGGTAAATGAAAAAAAAATGAAAAAAAAATATTAGAACCGAAAAAAATATAATCAATCGAAAGATGACTGATGGCAGAGATAAAAGAGAACATGATAGCTAAAGAAAACGGAACGAGGAAAAAGAAAAGTCAGAAAGGGAAGAAATAAAACCAGGAGAATACTGGAGGAGGTAGAGAAGGGGAAAAGAAAGGGACAAAGGTGCTGAGGAGGAGAAATAAACCGGTAGAGAACGTTAAGGTGAAGGAAGAGAAAAAGGCAAGGAAGAAAAAGAGGAAGAAGAAGAAGAAGGTGGAGGAGTGATGAAGAGTGAGTGCTGCAATGTGGATTTATGGAGAGCAAGCCATTGTCACCGTTCGAGGGAAAGGGAGAGAGGGAGAGGAAGGGAGGAGGGAGGAGGAGGAGGAGAGAGAGAGAGAGGAGGAGAGTAGCAAGTGTCGTGTAGATTCCCCAAGAGAGACGGAGAGGAGGAGGAGGAGGAGGAGGAGGAACATGAGAAGGACGTTAGAAGTGGGAAAGAAAAAATGAGGCAGAAAGAGAAAGAAACTGAGACCGCGAGGCACAGGATGAGGACAATAGGAAGAGAAGGAGAGAACCAAGAGAAAAAAAGATTAAGAGAACAGATAGGGTGGAAATAGGAGTAGAAGAAAGAGGTAGGATAAGAAAGGAAGAAAAGGAGGAAAAAGGCGGAGAGGAAGAGGAGATAGAGGGTAGAAATAGGAGTAGAAGAGGAGATGAATGGAAAGAGAAGAATAAGG